>NW_006408652.1:5408308-5409348 GCF_000296735.1 Chrysochloris asiatica | reverse complement strand
CTGTTCCGCGGGAGAAAGATGAGGCTTTCTGCTCCCGTAAAGATTTACAGCCTCGGAAACCCTGTGCAGGGTCGCTATGAGTCGGAACCGACTCCAGGGCACATAATAACAACAACAATATGTTTTGTTTTAGGCAGTATCATACTACATGTAAATTGCAGGTGGTTTATCTCTTACTTACACAAGTCTAATGTGGATGTTCCTGGTTAAGAAGCTTTCTTGAGCGCCTCTACTCCAAGCTGTGAATTTGGGGTGTAAGCTGGCTTCTTACACCATCTTTGATGCCTCACTTACCTATATGAGAGGGTATAGAGAGGGGGAAAGAGAGGGGGGAAAATTGCCCCCATAAGCAGTTCAAACTTATCAGCTGCTCTTTGGAAACCCTATACAGGGTTGCTAGTAATTGAACTGATTCGCTGGCATTTAACAACAGCATTATATGGTACAGTTTTCTGCCTAGAAAAATGGAACCTACTCATCAGCTCTGGTAGCGTAGTGGTTATGAATCAGGCTGCTAACCTCAGAGGCAGCAGTTTGAAACTACCAGCAGCTGCGCAGGAGAAAGATGAGGCTTTCTGCTCCCATAAAGATTTACAGCCTCAGAAACCCTGTACAGGGTGCTATGGGTCGAAATCGACTCCATGGCAATTAACAACAACTCATCAGCAGCTCTGGTATTCTTCTAATCAATAGTTGATGCTTTTGGTTTTTGTTTTGCAGTTGAAGAATAAAGAAAGGTTGTTGTTGTTAAGTGCCATTGAGTCAACTCTGACTCATAGCGACCCTGTATAGGGTTTCTGAAGAGCAGCTGGTGAGCTTGAACCGCCAACCTTGCAGTTCAAATGGCTTTGCAGTCTAGCGCAAACCAGACTCAGAACCACACCAGGACTCCACTAAACAGACACCTAACCCCACTAGGATTCTCAGGAGGTCTCCCAACCAAGTCGTATCCGGGCTGACCCTGCTCAGCTTCCGAGATTAGAAGACATCAGGCACATTTGGGGAGAAAGGTACATATTTCTAAAATCTGAATGAAATGT
>NW_006408652.1:5396494-5408133 GCF_000296735.1 Chrysochloris asiatica | reverse complement strand
ACTTAACAACAACAATGGCTAATGATCGTGAACATGTCTTCATATGTTTGTTGGCTGCTCAAATGTCTTCTTTGGTGAAGTGTCCTGGTGTGGAGTTGTGGGCTAATGCATCAAACTGCAAAGTCTTTTGAACTGCAACATCAGTGGTTCAAGCTCACCAGCTGCTCGTTGGAAACCCTGTATAGGGTCGCCATGGGTCGGAATCAACTCGACGGCATTTAACAACAACAAATAGCTAATGATCGCGAACATTTCTTCATATGTTTGTTGGTTGCCCAAATGTCTTCCTTGGTGAAGTATCTGTTCGTGTCCTGTGGCCATTTTTTTAATTGGGTTACTTGTCTTCTTCTTGTAGAGGTGTTGTAGTTTCCTATAGATTTTAGAAATTAGTTCCTTGTCTGATATGTCATTGAAAAAGTTTTTTTTTTCCATTTTGTGGGCTCCATTTTTACTCTTTTGGTGAAATCCTTTGATGCACGTAAATTTCTAATTTTTTTATTTTGTCTTCTTTTGTTTGTGTAATTTTCGCAATGCTTCGTAGTCTGTGTGTGCCCTGGATTAGAGAGCCCTTAAATTTACCCCTATTTTTTCATTGATAACCTTTATAATTCTGGGATTAACATTTAGGTTTTTAATCCATGCTGAGTTCATTTTTGTAAATGGCATGAGGTAAAGGTCTTGTTTCAGTCTTTTACATATCCATTTTCAGTTCTTCCAGCACCATCTGTAGAAGAGACTATGTCTTCCCCACTCAATGTACTTGGTCCTTTGTCAAAGATCAGTTGGCTGTTTGTGGATAGCTTAATTTCTGGATTCTCAATTTTGTTCCATTGATCTATGTATCTCTCATTGTAACAGTATCAGGCTGTTTTGGCCACTGTAGCCATGTAGTAAAATTTGAAATCAGAGAGTGAGAAGCTGTCAACTTTCTTCTTCTTAAGCAGTGCTTTGCTTATCCTGGGTTTCTTTCCTTTCCATATAAAGTTTGTAATTTTTTTTTTTTTTTCATTTCTCTAAAGAATTTCATTGGAATCTGGATTGGGATTACATTGTAAGTGTAGATTGCTTTGGGTAGTATTGACATTTCCACAATGTTAAGTCTTCTTATCCAGGAGAATGGTATATTGTTCCATTTTTGTAAATCTCTTTTGGTTTCTCTTTTGTGTTTTGTAGTATTCTTTGTAAAGGTCCTATGTTTCTCTGGTTACATTTATTCCTAAATATTTGATCCTTTGGGTGGCTATTGCAAATGATATTGCTTTCCTAGTTTCCTTTTCAGCATTGTCATTATTAGTGTAGAGGAATCCAACTGATTTTTGTATGCTGATCTTGTACCCTGCCACTTTGCTGACTCTTCCAATGAGTTTCAGTAGTGGTTTTTTTTGCTTAGTCATTGGAGTTTTCTATGCATAGGATCATATCATCTGCAAATAGAGAGAGTTTTACTTCCTCTTTGCCAATTTGGATGCCTTTAATTTCCCTATCTTGACTAATAGCTCTGGTTAGGACTTCCAGAACAATATTGAATAGGACTGGTGATAAAGGGCATCCTTGTCTGGTACCTGTTTGCAAGGGGAAGGCTTTCAGTTTCTTTCCACTGAGAGTGACATTAGCTGTTGGTTTTGTATATATGCTCTTAGTTATGTTGAAGATTTCCACTTCAATTCCTTCTTTGTTGAGTGTTTTTATCAGCAATGGATGTTGGATTTTGTCAAATGCCTTTTCTGCATCAATCGATATGTGGTTCTTTTCTTTTTTCTTATTTATATGGTGAATTACATTGATTGTTTTTCTAATGTTGAACCATCCTTGCATCCCTGGTATGAATCCCACTTGGTTGTGATATATTATTCTTTTGATGTGCTGTTGAATCCTGTTGGCTAGGATTTTGTTGAAAATTTTTGCATCTATGTTCATGAGGGATATTGGTCTATAATTTTCTTTCTTAGCGATGTTCTTCCCTGATTTTGGTATGAGGGCCATGCTGGCTTCATAGAATGTATTAGGGAGTTTTCCATCCTATTCTACATTCTGAAATAATTTGAGTAGAATTTGTGAAAGCTCTTCCCTGAATGTTTGGTAAAACTCACCAGTGAAGCCATCTGGACCTGGACTGATTGATTCTTTTTATATAAAGCTTTTCTATTTTCTATCTTTATTTTTGCTCTAATGTTTATTATTTCCTTTCTTCTGTTGACTATAGGTTTACTTTTCTGGTCTGTGTCTAGTTGTTAGAGATATTGTGTTAATGTGTTGATTTTAGTTCTTTCTTCTTTTATGGATGTGTGCATTTATGGCTAAACTGTCCTCTCAGCACTGCTTTTGCCATGTCCCTAAGATTATGGTACACTGTGTTTTCATTCTCATTTGTATCTAGGAACTTTGTGAATTCACGTTTTATTTCTTCTACTACCCAGTAACTTTTCAGCAAGGTATTATTCAGTTTCTATGTATTTGACTTTATTTCTTTGGTCTTCCTATTGTTGATTTCTAATTTTATAGTACTGTGGTCTGAGAAGATGCTTTGTAGTATTTTGATGTTTGTAAATTTATGGAGGCTTGTTTTGTGGCCTAACACATGGTCTATTCTGGAGAATGTTCCTTGTGCACTGGAAAAGAATGGGTATTGTGCTGTTGTTGGGTTGAACATTCTGTACATATCTATGAAGTCCAGTTGACTGATTATGTTATTTAGTTCCTCTATGTCTATGTCGAGTTTCTTTCTGGTAGTTCTATCCATTTTTGAAAGTGGTATATTAAAATCGCCCACTATCATTGTAGATTTGTGTATTTCTTTCTTCAAATCTATTAGAGTTTGCTTTATATATTTTGGAGCTCTTTCATTGGGAGCATAGATATTTATTATAGTTATGTCATGTTTTCAATTGCCCCTTTAATCATGAGATAATGTCCATCTTCATCTATTCTGCTGGTTTTTGCCTTAAAGATTATTTTATCAGAGATTAGTATTGCCACTCATGCTTATTTTTTATTGCAATTCGCTTGGTATATTATTTCCATCTTTTTACTTTTACTCTGTTTTTGTCTTTGTGTGTAAGGTGCGTCTCTTGCAGACAGTATATTGAAGGATCATGTTTTCTTATCCATTTTTGCCACTCTCCAACTCTTAACTGGTGCATTTAATCCATTTACATTCAGTGTAATTATCGATAGGTATGGATTATTTACTGTCACTATGCTTGTTTTTTATTGTGGTGCTACTGTTTTTTGTTTTTGTTTTTCATTCATTCTGCATGCCTTTCCGTGCTGAGTTCATGATTTTTTGTGTTCTTTCTTGGCAGTTTAAAAATATTTTAATGTTTCCATATTCTTCTTAGGTTTTCATTTTCTTGGTATGTTGAAAAGTATTAATTTTCTTTGAGGTTACCTGATATTCTATTAACTTTCCAAACCTCCATTTAAGACAGTGTATTTTATCCTGTAATCTACCTGACCTTCTCATCACCTGGATCCCTGTTCCTATGTGTTTACTTTCTTTCACATTATAATTGTTTTGATCACAGACTGACCTCCCAGATCCTCTGAATTTGTTCTTATAATTTTGTTTTGTTCTCAACTCTTCCATTTGTTCATTGAGTTCCGGGTGGTGCTGCCATATATGTCAGTCTCTCACTGTTGTCTGTTCTTGTTGGTTCTCAGTCCACAGAACTCCCGGTAGGATGTTTTGTAGTACAGGGTTGGCTTTGGCAAAATCCCTTAGCTTCTGTGAATCTTGGAATGTTTTGATTACACCTTCATATTTGATTGACAACTTTGCTAGGTAGAGGATTCTTGGTTGACAGTTTTTACTTTCAGGGATTTATATATGTTTCCCCATTGCCTTCTTGTCTCCATGGTTTCTGTTGAGCGATCCAAGCTTAATCAGATTTGCTTGCCTTTGTATGCAACACTTCTCTTTTCCCAAGCTGCTTTCAAGATTCTCTCCTTATATTTGATTTTGGAGAACTTGATTATTGTATGTCTTGGTGATTTTTCTTTTGGGGTCTATCCTTCTTGTGGTTCGTTGATCTTTTCACTTTTCAGGCTGTTAGGGAAGTTTTCTTCCAGCAGCAAGTCAACTATCTCCTCTGTGGACTTGTGTGATTCTTCCTGTTCCAGAATGCTAATAATTCTTAAGGAATTCCTCTTCATGTTGTCCTACATGAATCTTAGACCATCTTCAGATTTTTTTTATCCTTTCATGTTTGTTCTTCTATCTTAGTAGTATTGAGAGATTTGTCTTCCAGAACACTAGTTCTGGCTTCCATCTCTTCAATTCTACTCTTTTGCCCTTTCAGTGTATTGTCCATTCTGATATTCTATTATTAATCATTTGTACCTCTTTTTGTAGGTTTTGAATTGTTTTCAATGCTGTTTCTATCCTATTTGATTGTTCCTGTAGGGCTTTCCTGACTTCTTCCTCATTTTTCTCAATTCCTCTGTAAATTGTTTGGATACACATCATTATCATTTTTCCTAATTCCTTCTCAGGCATTTCCAAAGCCTGCCCTCCTTCCAATATGAAGTCTAGGTCTACCTCCAGCTCATTTTTCTCACTCAGTTTATCTTGTTTCTGGACATGTCCAGAGATGGTCATCTGTTTTGTGGACATATTCAATAGTTAGTTGTGACCCCAATACTTAGATGAATGCATGTTGATATTTTAATATGCTTTCTGATTGTCTCCAGGTAGATGTGGTCAGGAGATGGGCTTCCCTTTTCACTCTTCTTATTACTAAATTCATAGTAACTTTTGTAGGTGTTGGCTACCTACCTGGTGTATAGCAGCTGGTATTGGTTTTTGCCTGGATGGTGGGATTTTATAGGGTGTAATTATAACTTGACTCTATGGCTACAATTGCTGTCTCTTCTTGGTTAATGTAGGGAGAGAAAGAACCCTTAAAGGTAAAGAGGAGACCAAAAAACAAAACAGCAACAGAAAAAAATGACAGATTAGATACTGTAGCCTATAATTACAGAAAAGGGAGAAGAGAGAGAGAGAGAAAAAAAAAATCTGTAGCCAAATATTAGTATGACATTGATGTTCCTCTCTCAGCTTCTTGCCTTCAAGGCAAGCTGAGAAATTTCAAGATGCCACTATTGGTTGTTATGACGTAACTCGGGACTTAATTTTTGGCCTCTTTCCTTTTTAGTCTGTCTCTCTCCTACTCCAAAACCCCCTTTTCAGGCCTTTTTCCTAGTGATAAACTGTTCGGGGCTGGCTGTGGCTGTTTGCGCTGCTGTCTGGTTTTAAGTGGAAACTTTCCCTTTAAATTTTGAGGAGATCTGTGCTCGTGCGTAGTAGAACCGTCCGGGGGCAGGGGTGACATTCACTCGCTCAGGTACCCCCTCTAGTCACCAGAATGGAGGTGTGCAGACAGCAAGAGACCAATGAACAGATACAAAACTAAAACTAAAACTAAAACTAAAACAGAATGGCCACACCTTTATCTCCAAGGATCGGTCAGGTGTCCATGGTGGCTCTGATCATTTCCCTGATCTGTCTCGCCCAAGATGGCTGCTTCAGGAGCTACTGAGCCTGGTAGATCCAAAAAGCACTAGATTTCTTGCCTCTGCTACAAATTCCACTGGCTGTAAGCCTTCAAACTTTCTAAATATTCCTTTATATGTAGTTCAGAGTTCTGGGACCATCCCCTGAACCTGATGCATCTGGTATTGTGTGTTATTGCTAATGGAGATCCTCATTGCCCTTCTACCCTATCTGCCATCAAGTCCCACCCTCTATTTCCTAGTATTTTAACTTAATATTTGACTTTTAATTCATGGGCTAGTGTGGCTTTATGTTATTTTGTGAGGGCAAAAGTGTTTTCTCATGAATGAGTTTTATCCACATTAAGTAGCATTTATGGAACATGTATGGGATAAACAACTAGAATACTTAATATTCATACTTTGTTATACTTTAATATCTTGCTTAAAAGCTCAATAAGGTAGAAACATTTGTGTCCCATTCATGTCAACATCTTTTAACCTCTCTATTAGTATTCACATTATAGATAAGTGAATGAAAATAAAAAATTGCTAGGAAATTGAAATATTTCTGCATTAGAGGTTTTCATTTTATAGAATATAGTATTTACATAATTTAGGCTATTATAATCTTGTTGTTTTTATGTAGCCAATACATAATGTATATAAGTCACACACATAGAAATATTTGATTTGGAGGATTTGAGTGGGGTAGCAGATGAGGAATAAAAAAAAGGAAATACAAATTCTGCCAGATGATTCTATTTTCTTACCAACAGGCATCAAAGCTCTCCCCATGGCTACAGGAAGAAGAATTTTGCTCCAAATTTCTGCATGTTTAAGTCGAAACACCCTTGTACTGCTTGGGTTTTCCAGCTTTTGTCAAAACTCTTCCAGTGGCTGTGTGTTAGTGTGTATCTTACTTACATTCATAGACATATAGTATACATTTGTCATATCGTATTCAGGATGTCACAGCACTCAGATGTGCTATATACTAGCAACAACAACAATGACAATAGCATTGTTATTGTTGTTAGGTGCTATCAAGTCGGATATAACTCATAGCAACCTTATGTACAAGAGACCAAAACACTGTCTTGTCTTGCACCCTCCTCATTATTCTGTTATTATGACATTTGAGCCCATAGCTGCTGCTATTGTGTCCATCCGTCTTATTGGGGGTCTTCCTCTTTTTCATTGACCCTCCATTTTACCATATATGATGTTATTCTCCAGAAATCGGTACCTCCTGATGTAATGTTCAGAATATGAAAGGGAAGGCTTGCCATCCTGGCTTCCAAATAGGAATGTGGCTGTACTGTGTTTTTTAAGGAGCATTCTGGCTACACTTCTTCCAACACAGATTTGTTTGTTCTTCTAGCGGTCCATGGTACTTTTAATATTCTCCAACACCATAACTCAAAAGTATAATTCTTCTACGATTTTCCTTATTCACAGTCAAAAAATCAAATAACGTATTCCTAGGGTGGCAGATGTGCCACACAAGACCTCTTAAAAGTGTTCAAGAGCAAAGAGGTCTAAGGTGCACCTGATCTCAGCCATGGTACTTTCAATAGCCTCATATACATATGAAAGTTTGACAGTGAATAAAGAACACCATAGAAAATTATTATATTTGAGTCATGTTATTAAAGAAGAATATTAAAAGTACCACGGACTTTTGGAAGAACAAACCAATCTGTGTTGGAAGAAGTACAGCTAGAATGCTCCTTAGAAGGCAGGATGGCCAGACTTCATCTCTCATACTTTGGGTATATTATTAGGATGGACCAGTGCCTGGAAAAGGGCATCATGCTTGGTAAAGTGGAGGATCAGTGAAAAAGAGGAAGACCTCCAATGATGTAATGGGCTGAAACATAACGATTGTGAGGATGGCACAGGACTGGGCAGTGTTTCATTCTGTTATATTTGAGGTCGAATGAGTCAGTACTGACTCGATGGCACCTAACCACATCAACAGCAAGGAGCTTCACCCATCACTAGTCTATCAGGCTGTCATGCTGTGGTGGTTTGCATTTTGCTGTGATCTTGGAATCTCCGGGTTACCCAAGGTAGAAAGATTTCAGTAAAGCTTCCAGATTAAGACAGACTAGGGAGCAGGAGAGGAGGACCACTCTTGAAGAGTTAGCCACTGAACACTTCTTTAAGAGCAGCAGAACATTGTGTGATATAGTTTTGGAAGATGAGCTCTTAAAGGTTGAAGGCACTCAAAATACGATTCTGACTGGGCTGGCTGCTTCCTCAAAGTAGAGTTGACCATAGTGGTATGGATGGATCAAATCTTTTGGAACCTTCATTTGCTGATGTGGCACAGCTGCAAGCATCTGTTAATAATTGTAATGTGCAATGTACAAAGTATGAATCAATGGAAAAGGAAAGCTGCCAAAAATCAAACAGAACACCTAAATAAAGATTGATATCCTAGCCATTAGAGAGCTGAAATGGACTGGTATTGGCCATTTTGAATCTGACAATCATATGGTTTACTATGCTGGGAATGACAATTGAAGAGGAAAGGTGTTGCATTCATAGTCAAAAAGGGCATTTTAAGATCTATCTTGAAGTGTGATGCTGTCTGTGATAGTTTAATATTGATGCGCCTACAAGGAAGACCAGTTAATACCACTATTATTCAAACTCATGCAACAACCCTTAAACCAGAGATGATGAAATTAAATAATACTAGCAACTTATTCAGGCCAAAATTGATTGTCAGGAGGGACCAGTCGCAGTAAAGGATAAAAAGAGGAAGACCGCTAACGAGATGGATTGGACAAGTGGCAGCATCGATGGACTCAAGTGTGGCAACAGTAGTGAGGTTGTCCCAGAAAAGGGCAGTATTTCTTTCTGCTGTACATAAGTTAGCTATGAGTCGGTACTGACTCGATGGCACCTAACAACAACAACAAATTCGTGGGTGTAGTTTCCATCTGTTGGTCTGTTTCTAATTGTTGTAGTTGCTGTGTTAATGTGTTCATTTTTATTCTTTCTTCTTTTTGGATGTGTGCATTTATTGCAATAAACTGTCCTCTCAGAACCGCTTTCACCGTGTCCCAAAGATTTTGGAATGTTGTGTTTTCATTCTCGTTTGTTTCTAGGAATTTTTTGAATTCATGTTTTGTTTCTTCTACTACGCAGTCACTTTTCAACAGGGTGTTATTCAGTTTCCATGTATTTGACTTTATTTCCTTAGTCTTCCAATTGTTGATTTCTAATTGTGGTCTGATAAGTTGCTTTGTAGTATTTTGATGTTTTAAAATTTATGGAGGTTTATTTTGTGGCCTAAGACATGGTCTATTTTGGAGAATATTCCATGTGCACTGGAAAAGTATGTGTATTGTGCTGTTGTTGGGTTGAATGCTCTGTATACATCTTTGAGGTCCAGTTGGCTGATTGTGTTGTTTTGTGTTCTTTATTGTAAGTTTCCTCATAGTTTTAATGTTCTTCTTGGATTTTCGTTTTCTTGGTATGTTGTGAAGTGTTAATTTTCTTTGATGTTACCTTATATTCCATTAATGTTTCCCTCCATTTAGTGCAGTCTGTTTTATCCTGTAATCTACGTGACCTTATCACCATCTGGATCTCTGTTCCTATGTATTTACTTTCTTTCAGATTGTAAATCTTTTGATCATAGACTGACCTCCCAGATTCTCTGTGTTTGTTCTTATAATTTTGTTCTGTTCTCGACTCTTCCATCTGTCAATTTAGTTCTGGGAGGTGCTATCACGTATGTCATTCTCTGGTTGTTGTCTGTTCTTGTTGGTTCTCAGTCCACAGAACTCCCTTCAGGATGTTTTTCATAGCAGGGTTGGCTTTGGCAAAATCCCTTAGCTTCTGTTTATCCTGGAATGTTTTGATTACGCCATTGTATTTGATTGATAGCTTTGCTGGAGAAAGGATTCTTGGTTGGCAGTTTTTTTTCTTTCAGGGTTTTATATATGTCTCCCCATTGCCTTCTTGCCTGCATGGTTTCTGCTGAGAGGTCCGGGCTTAATCAGACCTGCTTGTGTTTGTATGTAATGCTTCTCTTTTCCCTAGCTGCTTTCAGGATTGTTTCCTTATCTTTTATTTTGGAGAGCTTGATTATGATATGTCTCAGTGATTTTCTTTTGTGGTCTATCCTTCCTGGGGTTTGTTGAGCTTCTTGAATCTTTTCACTTTTAGGATGTTAGAGAAATTTTCTTCCAGCAGTTCTTCAACTATATCGTCTGTGGACTTGTGTGATTCTTCGTGTTCTGGAATGCCAATAATTCTTAAGCTATTCCTCTTCATGTTGTCCAACATGAATCTTAGACCTTCTTCAGATTTTTTTAATCCTTTTTTTTTTCTGCTTGCTCTTTGTTCTTGGTGGTATTGAAAGATTTGTCTTCCAGATCACTAGTTCTGCCTTCCATCTCTTCTATCTACTCCTTTGCCCTTTCAGTGTATTGTGTATTTCTGATATTCTATTATTGATCATTTGGACCTCTTTCTGTAGGTTTTGAATTGTTTCCAGTGCTTTATCTATCTTATTTGATTGTTCCTGTAGCACTTTCCTGACTTCTTCCTTATTTTTCTCACCTCCATTGTAAGTGTTTTGAGACATTTTATAATCATTTTTCTGAATTCCTTATCAGGCATTTGCAAGGCTTGCCCTCCTTCCAGAATGTAGTCCAGTTCAACCACTAGGTAATTTGTCTCAGACATTTTATCTTGTTTCTGGACATGTGCTCTTATGGTCATCTGTTTTTGCTTCTTGGGCATGTTCAGTGTTTATCTGTGGCCTTAATACTTAATTGACTGTGTGTTTTGGTATTTTTTATGCTTTCTGATTGCCTCCAGGTATGTATGATCAGGATGTGGCCTTCCCTTTTGACTCTTCTTATTACTCAAATAAGAGTAACTTTCACAGGTGTTGTCTGCCTCCCACATTTATGGCAGTTGGTATTATATCTTGCCTGGATTGTGGCTTTTTATAGGGTGTTATTGTAGCTTGAATATAGGGCAGAAATTGCCATCTCTTCTTGGATAATATAGGGATAGAAAGAGTTCCCCAAAGATAAAAGGGGAAACAGAAAACAACAAAAGAGCAACAGAAAAAAAAATATGAAAAAAACAAAAAAAGAGAAAGATAAAAGCCACCAGAAAACAACAGCAGAGGAGAACAAACAAGGTGGAGGAGAAGGTGGAAGTGCACTGAGGAGCTCTGTCTGCAACAACACAGAATACCAGACCAAGCAGGCTCAGGGGATGGTCCCAGAACTCTGAACCACACATAAAGGAATATTTAGAAGGTTGGAAGGTTTACAGTTAGGGGAATTTGTAGCAGAAGCAAGAAATCTTGTGCTTTCTAATCCAAGATGCTCAGCTGCTCCTGGAGCTGCCATCTTGGGAGAGACCAAGCAGGGGAAGTATTAGAGCAGTGACGAATACCTGACAGAACTGTGGAGAAAAAGGTGTGGACATTCTTTTTTTTATCTGTTCATTGGTCTCTTGCTGCCTGTGAACCTCCATTCTGGTGACTAGAGGGGGTGCCTGAGCAACCCCTGAGGGTTCAACTATGCATGTGCACAGTTCTCCTTGAAATTTAAAGCGACAGTTTCCACTTAAAACCAGATGACAATGCAAAATGGCCACAGCTGGCCCGGAACTGCTTATCATGAGGAAAAGGCCTGAACAGGGATTGTGGAGCAGGACAGGCTGACTAAACAGGAAATAGGCTGAAAAATAAATCCTGAGTTACATCACAGTGACTAACAGTGGCATCTTGAAATTTCTGAGGAAGAAGAGTGGAAAGAAAAGCCCATCTCTTGGATCATATCTAACTGGAGTAGGCAGTAAAAGCATAAAAAATACCAAAATACACACCCATCTAAGTATTAAGGCCACAGATAATTCCTGAATATGCCCAAAAAAACAGAAACAGATGACCATATTAGCACATGTCCAGAAACGAGATAAAGTTAACTGAGACAAATGAGCTGGAAGTAGACCTTCACTCCATACTTGAGGATGGGCAGGCTTTGGAAATGCCTGAGAAGGAATTCAGAAAAATTATTATAAAATGTATCAAAACACAATACAATGGAGTTGAGAAAAATAAGGAAGAAGGCAGGAAAGTGCTACAGGAACAATCAAGTAAAATA
>NW_006408652.1:5364746-5396269 GCF_000296735.1 Chrysochloris asiatica | reverse complement strand
AGAAAGCCTAAGATTCATGTTGGACAACATGAAGAGGAATAATTTAAGAATTAGCAGCATTCTGAAACAGGAAGAGTCACCCAAGTTCACAGAGGAGATGGTTGAAGAGCTTCTGGAAGAAATTTTTCTAACATCCTGAAAAGTGAAAAGATAAGCATTAAAGAAACTCACCAAACCCCAGGAAGGATAGACCATAAAAGAAAATCACTAAAGCATATAATAATCAAGCTCTTCAAAATCAAAGATAAGGACAGAATCCTATAAGCAGCTAGGAAAAAGAAAAGTGTAACACACAAAGGGAAGCATATCAGTTTATGCTCAGATCTCTTAAAGAAACCATTCAGGCAAGAAGGCAATGGGAAGTCATATATAAAACCCTGAAAGAAAGAAGAAATGTCAACCAAGAATCCTCTACCCAGCAAAGCTGTCAATCAAATATGATGGTGTAATCAAACCATTCCAGGATAAACAGAAGATAAGGTATTTTGCCAAAGCCAACCCTGCTATGAAAAGCATCTTAAAGGAAGTTCTGTGGATTGAGAACCAACAAGAATATACAACAACCAGAGAATGATGTATGTGGCAGCATCACCCTGAACTCAATTGACAAATGGAAGAGTGAAGAACAGAACAAAATTATAAGAACAGACGATCTGGGAGGTCAGTCTATGATCAAAACAATTACAGTGTGAAAGAAGGTAAACATAGAGGAACAGAGAACCGGGTGATGGGAATTACATGATAAAATAGACTGTCTTAAATGGAGGGAAGAGTTAATGGAATATAAGGAAAGCACAACAATGGGGTTGTGGTATGGGATTTAGTTCGGGTGTTGGGGAGGGCAATACATGAATAGTGAGGAGGCAGCAGAACAAGATAAATAGGGGAACACTGAGTATAAGGGCTCTGTGATAGAGAGAGCTAGGCATAGCTTGAAGTGGGGAAATAATACTAAAATGCTTGACTGTCTTATCAATATTGGTTTCCCTTGCCTACTATTGTAAAATAGACACTTGAGTGGGATAGAAAGGAATGTTGGGAAACATGATTACAGAAAACCTGGAAGCCCATCTTTAGCCTATAACTGATTAGAATACCTAAAAGGGGTTCTAGAACTTGCCCTGTGAAATGGGCCTTTTGCAGAGCCTTTGAAGAGTACAGAACCTTCTTTGGTGGGATATCCCCACCAGCAAGGACGAGCAGACCAGCCTGGATCAGCAAGAGTGACAGAAGATGCACCTTCAAAGAAAGATCATCAGGAAAAACCCAAAACAAAAATGTCAGCATGACTGGCTACTGCAAGAGTAAGCAGGCTGTTCGACAGGAATCTATCAAGGCAAACAATCAAATTCCTTCAGGACAAACTCCCCTCTAAGATGGAAACTCAAAGGGAACACACAAATAAGCATGTAAGCATGCTGACGTCCACATTGGTCTATTGGTGAGTGGAAGAGGGGGAAAGGCAGCAATGAAGAAATAGGCTGAGTTCAACCACAGTCTATTGACTCCCGTTGATCTGGAGATGAGAGAGAGAAGAGAAAGGACTGGTTAATCCAAAGTGTGGTGAAACCTGAGGACACTTCGGCCCACAGAGGGCTTGAGCTGAGAGTGAAGCATCCAGCTGATATGAAGTGAGGGGAGATGCACAGGAACACCCAAACTTGCAGACAGTACCCATTTGACCTAGCTTCAATGGCTTGATAATCAGAACTAGACTGTGTTGTTGTTGTTATGTGCCATGGAGTCGGTTCCGACTCATAGCAACCCTGTACAGGGGTTCTGAGGCTGTAAATCCTATGGGAGCAGAAAGCCTCATCTTTCTCCTGCGGAACAGCTGGTAGTTTCGAACTGCTGACCTTGTGGTTCACAGTCCGATTTGTGACCACTACGCTACCAGAACTCCTTAGAACTAGACTAGAGAAAGATTAAAAAAGAAAAAAAAATTTTTTTTGATAAAGCAAACAAGGGTAAATTGCTATAATTTGATGAACCTGACCTATACACATGGATGTAGTAACTCTAAATACCAACAGAGAGGGAAGGAGTCTTCACATCAAGTATCAGTGCTATCCCCTCTGTACACAGGGTATAAAGGGATGGGCAATTTAGATATTGGCTACCTAAAATGAGGGGACAATAAAGGAACGAAGTGACTGGCTTACAAGGTTTCAAGAGGGTGTTTAGTTTAAGAGTATGGGAGGGAAGAAAGAATCCCCAATGAATAGTTTTCATCTTGTCTAAACAGGTCTGGTGAAAAGAGATGGGGATAGGATTCTTATGATTCAATAGTGAATAATTGTTATCATGACTAATTGCGATTGTCACAATTGTAAATGTAGAAGTTTTGTAACAAAACAGGGGAGTGGTTAATCTTACAGTCCATAAGCAGAGGACCCTACAACCATTAAGGGAGAAGAGCACAATGGAATGCGGGATCTTATTCAGAGAAGCAAGGACGTCAGAGATGGAGGCAGAGATGGGGTCATGGAGAAGGGGAACAACTGAGGACTTTAGATTCATGGGAAGAGAGGGTCTAAGAGCTGGTGGCCAGGAGGCAGACTTGCATAATGTGCCCCCTTTGGTGGTATAAATTATTATATATGTGTGAGTGTTTTGTTTTGTTTTAAAGCTAAAGCGAATAGAGGGACATACTGGTAACTGATGGTACATGGAGGGGATTATAATCAATCATTGTAATGAAACAAGGTGTATAATTTGTTGAATGTAAAACTGATGATCTGCCCTGTAAACTTGCACTCAATCCACAAAAACCTTAAAAAAAAGAAAAAGGACCAACAACAGCAACAAAACTAGACTGGATACTGTAGTCTATAATCACATAAAAGGGAGAGGAGGGAGAGAAGAGAAAAAAAATTGTAGCCTAATGTGATTATGATTTTAATATCCTCTTTCAGCTTCTTGCCTTCAAAGATGCCTGATAAATTTCAAGATGCCACTGTTGGCTGTTTTGCAGTTTTTTAAGATTTAATTTTTGGCCTGTTTTGTTTTTAAACTCTCTCTCCCTCTCCACACCCCTTGTTCTGTCCTTTTTCCTGTTAGTAAACAGTTCAGGGCCGGCTGTGGCAGTTTTGAGGTGCCTAAAAGCTTTAAATCCTGAGAGTATCTGTGCGCATGAGTGGCAGAAGAACCCACCAGTGGTGGAGGTGGGGGATGTCCCTTGCTCATCAGGACTAGGCACCCCCTAGTCATCAGAATGGAGGTGTGCAAACAGTGGGGGGGAGACAATGAACAGATACCAAAAAAAAAATCAGAACAAAGAAAAACCGTCAATATATATTGTCTGCCTCTGCTCCACGGTTCCCGCAACATTATTCCTTGGCTGGTCTGCTTGTTCCCCTGTTTGGTTTTGCCCAAGTTATTGGCTCTGGGCTGCTGAGTCCAGCAGATTCTAAAGTATGAGATTTCTTACTTCCTCTACAAGTTCCACTAGCTATAAGCTTTCAAACTTTTAAAATATTCCTAGATATGTGGTTCAGACTTTTGGAGCTCTGCCCTGAACCAGCTTCACCTGGTATTCTGTGGTATTACTGATGGAGAACTTCACTGCACCTCTACCGTATCCGCCATCAAGCCTCTCCATGGACTTTTTAAAGTCCTCTCATATATGTGTAAATACCATCCAGGATTTCTTTGAAATCTCTGGTCTACTCTCTGTTGTCTTTCAGATTTTTCTGACATTGCAATAGATTTTTCTTTTCCCTGAAAAACAAAGGAAATCTTTTCAAAAACTTCGCGTACTTTAGAAGACAGGAGAGGTAGATGGGTATGCTCAATGTATCTTTTTGAACTTGAAGCCCAGATTTCTCTTTATCTCTTTAAAAATTATCTATTAGTTGGGATGTATTTCATGCATTATCTATTAGACAGAAAGAAGTCAACCTTGTTAACTTTTCTAGTTTAAGGAGCTTCCTAAACACTTTGCCCAAATTATCAGGGAACCTATCGGATTACATAATCATCTTCTGAGCTAATGGCCTTTCAATCAGTCTTTCTTTCTCTGAGCTCAATGGCTGCTCTCTTAGACTCCTTCCTCACTCCTGTCACATACTGATCCTACAGCTCTGTGATTTATGACCCATTCTTTTTGGTGATGCCTTTTCTAATTATAATGATTAAAGAAATGATGATATTTAATATAAGCATCTAACATCACAACACTATCCATTTTCCTGCCATTGCTTTATTATTGGTATGTTGAACATGGAGGTGTGGAACACTGAGGGTCACTTAATTCAAGACTTTTAAGGCAAGTTGAGTTGCACTCTTCTAATTAAAAATGAAAAGCCCTTCCCCCTTATAAATAGTGATTATTTTTGGATAAAGAGACATAGTCAAGCTGATTTTATCTCCACTTTGCCCAATACCAAACAAAGGCTCTTTCCTCATCATTCTATAAATTCATTTTATTTCTTTCTATTCCCTTCCACTCCACTTGTGATTTTAGACATGAAGACTCATGGAATTTTTGAGTTACACAATCTGACTCTACTTAGTGTAAACAGTAAATTGTTGTTGTTGTTAGATGCCTTAAGATAGAATGAAACACTGCCTGGTCTTGCATCAGCCTTATAATCGTTACGCTTGAGCCCATTGTTGCTGTCTCTGTGCCAATCTATCTCATTGGGGGTCTTCCTGTTTTTCATTGACCCTCTACTTTACCAAGCATGATCAGTTATTTATTAAAATGGATCAATGAGATAGTCTCCATTTGTAGTAGCTATTTGGTACTTGCATAAGAGGACTGCAAGGAAAAACTGCTTAAAATAGAAAAACAAAACCAAACCTGATCACTGCACAGAAAGCCTTCATAATTAAGCTGGAAAAACTGGAGTCATCTTCAACTCACTCATGTCTTTCTTCACTCCCCTTTCCACTCCACAGCCCATTAGGCATTGTTGTTGTTAAATTCCATCGAATCAGTTCAGACTCATAGCAACCCTGTATAGGATTTCCGAGGAGCAGCTGGTGAGTTTTAACTGCCACCTTACAATTCAAACCAACTCTGAGGTCGTGTGCTAATCCTATGATGTCATACCAGGACTCTGTCAAAGTCCTCTCTACCACGTTCACTGCCATTGTTCTAATTCAAGACCTTATCATTTTTTGGTTCAATGATTATGTTTGATCTCTTTGACTCTGTTCAGTTCATCTAGCCACCTAGGATTCATCTTAAAACAGATTTGATTATGTCGTGTCTCTCCTCAAAAGGTCCACTATGTAAAGAATAAAGGCCAAGGCTTTCTGTAATCTGTCATCACCTAAGCTTCCCAGATTCTTCTTCCATTATTTCTTTGTCTTGATCATGCCATTTATTCACCTCCTCTAGACAGTTTGCCTTTCCAACCAACTATAGGACTTGCCATGTTTGGGTTCCTTCCTTCTGGAGTAGCCTCTAGCTCAAAGCCTACTAACCAAAAAGCTTGGGCTGGAGGATACAAGGTCAGGTTCAAAATTTCCCTATTCCATGAAGTCTTGTAAACCCATCCCCCAAATTCATCTCACATATCTATGGGGCATTTATAGTACTTCTCTTTTATTTCTTATTTCCCTTTGGATTTGAAAACTGCTCTAAGGCAGAGAGCAATCTTAATTCATTTCTCTTTCTAGAACCTCCTAGAGTACCCTCTGCATATTCTCAGAGTTTATGCTTAAATTCTGACAAAAAAGATCATTATTCTCCCTTAATGTTTCTGGCAATTAAAAAAGATGATGTGTGTGCATGTGTGCACATGTGTTTGTGTATGTACTTGTATTATATATGTATAGGACTTAAGTGGAATCTTAATGTGGCACTGTAGGATAAGCTCTGGACTGCTAACTTCAAGGTTGACGGTTCAAACCTACCAGCCGCTCTTCAGAAACCCTATACAGGATTGCTCGCTATGAGTTGGAACTGACTCGACGACACTTAACAATGACAGGACTCAAACACACCAATGATTGTGAAAATAGTGCAGGATGAGGCAATATTTTGTTCTGTTATACATAAGGCTGCCCTGAGTTGAAAATGACTCAATGGAAGCTACCAGTAACTATGAGTGGGCTTAAAAAAGTTCACGGAAAAATGTTTTGAAAAGATAATGGATTTTCTCCGCGAAGATTTGGAAGTTTCCTCTTGTATGTGTGTGTTTATACATACATATGCACCATCTTTTTTTCTTAAATATAATATTCAAGTAATATATGCACATGGTTGATTAAAAGATAGCACAAAAGGGACTAATATGAAAAGCAACATTCCCTTGTTCTATATCTCACAACCATCAATTCTTGTCCTCAAAGGGATTTCCTTTCAAACCGCCCCCCCCCCCACTTTTTAAAGGTTTTTTTTATTGTGGATTGAGTGAAAGTTTACAGGGCAGATCATCAGTTTTACATTCAACAAATCTTGCACCTTGTTTCATTACAGTGATTAGTAACCCCCTCCATGTACCATCAGATAACAATATTTCTCTCTATTCACTTTAGCTTTAAAAACACACACACAAAAAAAACCAACACTCAGGCATATATAATAGTTTACACCTCCAAAGGGCACATTCTGCAAGTCTACCTCCTGGCCACCAGCTCTTAGACCCTCTCTTCCCATAAATCTAGAGTCCTCAGCCGCTAAACCCCTGACTCTGTCTCTGGCATCGCTGCTTCTCTGAATATGGTCACGCATTCTGCTTGTGCTCTTCTCCCTTGATGGTTATAGGGTCCTCTGCTTATGGACTGTAAGATTAACCACTCCCCTGTTTTGTTACAAAACGTCTACCTTTACAATTGTGACAATTGCAATTAGTCATGATAACGATTATTCACTATTGAATCATAAGAATCCTATCCCCATCTCTTTTCACCAGACCTGTTTAGACAAGATGAAAACTATTCATTGGGGATTCTTTCTTCCCTCCCATACTCTTAAACTAAACTCCTTCTTGTAAGCCAGTCACTTCGTTCCTTTATCGCCCCCTCATTTTAGGTAGCCAATGTCTAAATTGCCCATCCCTTTATACCCTGTGTACAGAGGGGATAGCATTGATACTTGATGTGAAGACTCCTTCCCTCTCTGTTGGAATTTAGAGTTAGCTCTGGTAGCGTAGTGGTTACGAATCGGGCTGCGAACCTTAAGGCCAGCAGTTCGAAACTACTAGCCGCTCCGTGGGAGAAAGATGAGGCGTTCTGCTCCCGTAAAGATTTACAGCCTCGGAAACCCTGTACAGGGTCGCTATGGGTCGGAACCGACTCGACGGCACTTAGCAACAACAACAACCTCCATGAGTATAGGTCAGGTTCATCAAATTGTAGCAATTTACCCTTGTTTCCTTTATCAATTTTTTTTTTTTTTGTAATCTTCCTCTAGTCTAGTTCTGATTATCAAGCCATTGAGGCTAGGTCAAATGGGTACGGTCTGCAAGTTTGGGTGTTCTTGTGCATTTCCCCTCACTTCATATCCGCTGGATACTTCACTCTCAGCTCAAGCCCTCTGTGGCTATGTCCTTGTCCATGGTCTCAAGTACTAACCAGCACTTTCTCTTCTCTCTCCCATTTCCAGGTCAATGCGAGTCAATAGACTATGGTTGAACTCAGCCTATTTCTTCACTGCTGCCTTCCCCCTCTTCCACTCACCGGTAGACCAATGTGGTCGCCAGCAAGCTTACATGCGTGTTTGTGTATTCCCTTTGAGTTTTAGTCTTAGAAGGGAGTTTGTCCTGAAGGAACTTGATTGCTTGCCTTGATGGATTCCTGTCGAACAGCCTGCTTACTCTTGCAGTAGCCAGTCATGCTGACATTTTTGTTTTGGGTTTTTCCTGATGATCTTTCTTTGAAGGTGTATCTTCTGTCACTCTTGCTGTTCTATGCTGGTCTGCTTGTCCTTGCTAGTGGGAATGTCCCACCTCAGAATATTCTGGATAGGGCCCAGTATTTCACCTAAGGTATACTCAGCAAATGCTTTGCAAGAGTCCTATTTCACTGGGCAAGTTCTACAATCACTTTTAATATTCTAATCAGTTATAGGCTGAAGACGGGCTTACACATTTTCTGTAATCATGTTTCCCAACATTCCTTTCTATCCCACTCAAGTGTCTATTTTACAATAGTAGGCAAGGGAAACCAATATTGATAAGACAGTCAAGCATTTTAGTATTATTTCCCCGCTTCAAACTATGCCTAGATCCTTGTATCACAGAGTCCTGTTGTTCCAAGTTTGAGCATGTATCACTATTTACCTCTGTCCTACTTAGGCCATGCAAACCTGTCTCAGTGTTCCCCTATCTGTCTTGATCTACCACTTCCTCCTCCTTCTTGTATTGCCCTCCCCAACATCCAAACTAAACCCACCACCCCAACCCTAATGTTGTGGTCACCTTATATTCCATTAACACTTCCCTCCATTTAAGACAGTCTATTTTATCCTGTAAACTACCTAACCTTCACAACACCTGGATGTGTGTTCCTCTGTGTTTACTTTCTTTCACCTTGTAATTGTTTTGATCATAGACTGACCTCCCAGATCCTCTGTTCTTATCATTTTATTCTGTTCTTGACTCTTCCATTTGTCGATTGAGTTCAGAGTGATGCTGCCATGTATGTCATTCTCTTGTTGTTATCTGTTCTTGTTGGTTCTCAGTCCACAGAACTTCCTTTAGAATGCTTTTCATAGCAGGGTTGGCTTTGGCAAAATCCCTTACCTTCTGTTTTTCCTGGAATGTTTTGATTACACCTTTGAATTTGATTGACATCTTTGTTGGGTAGAGGATTCTTGGTTGGCATTTTTTTTTTTCTTTCTTTCAGGGTTTTATATATGTCTCCCCATTGCCTTCTTGCCTGCATGGTTTCTGTTGAGAGATCTGAGCTTAATCTGATTTGCTTGCCTTTGTATGCTACACTTCTCTTTTCTCTAGCTGTTTTCAGGATTCTGTCCTTATCTTTGATTTTGGAGAGCTTGATTATTATATGTCTTGGTGATTGTCTTTTAGGTTCTATCCTTCCTGGGATTCATTGAGCTTCTTGAATGCTTATCTTTTCACTTTTCAGGATGTTAGGAAAATTTTCTTCCAAAAGCTCTTTAACCATCTCCTCTGTGGACTTGTGTGACTCTTCCTCTTCTGGAATGCTGATAATTCTTACATTATTCCTCTTCATGTTGTCCAACATGAATCTTAGGCCTTCTTCAGATTTTTTCATCCATTTTTGTGCTTGCTCTTCTATCTTTGTAGTGTTAAGAGATTTATCTTCTAGCTCACGAGTTCTGGGTTCTATCTCTTTAATTCTATTCCTTTGCCCTTTCAGTGCATTGTCCATTTCTGATCTTCTATTGTTAATCATTTGGGCCTCTTTCTGTAGATTTTGCATTGTTTCCAATGCTGTATCTATCTTATTTGATTGTTCCTGTAGTGCTTTCCTGACTTCTTCCTTATTTTTCTTAACTCCATTGTATAGTGTTTTGATACATTTTATAATAATTTTTCTGAACTCCTTCTCAGGAATTTCCAAAGCCTGCCCATATTCCAGTATGGAGTGTAAGTCTACTTCCAGGTCATTTGTCTCAGTCACTTTATCTCGTTTCTGGACATGTGCTGATATGGTCATCTGTTTCTGTTTTTTGGGCATATTCAGGAGTTATCTGTGGCCTTAATACTTAGATGGGTGTGTATTTTGGTATTTTTTTTTGCTTTCTGATTGCCTCCAGGTAGATGTGATCAGGAGAAGGGCTTCCCTTTTCACTCTTCTTCCTGATAAATTTCAAGATGCCACTGTTGGTTGTTGTGATGTAACTCAGGATTTAATTTTGGCCTATTTCCTTTTTAGTCAGCCTGTCCTCCTCCACAATCCCTGTTCAGGCCTTTTTCCTTGTGATAAACAGTTCAAGGTTGGCTGTGGCCGTTTTGCACTGTTGTTTGGTTTTAAGTGGAATCTGCCACTTTAAATTTCGAGAGATCTGTACACATGCATAGTTGAACCCTCCGGGGTGGTTTTGGGGTGTCCACTTGCTAATACACCCTCTAGATACCAGAATGGAGGTTCTCAGACAAGAGACCTATGAACAGATACAAAAAAAGAAAAAAGAAAAAAAGAATGTTCATACCTTTATATCCATGGTTCTGTCAGGCATCCTTCCCCCACTTAGTCTCTCCCAAGGTGGTGGCTCTGGGAGCAGCTGACCATCTTGAATTAGAAAGCAATGGATTTATTGCTTCTGCTACCAGTAAGCCTTCCAACCTTCTAAATATTCCTTTATATGTAGTTCAGAGTTCTAGCACCATCCTCTGAGCCTGCTTGATCTGATATTCTGTGTTATCGCTGATGGAGCTCTTCACTGCACTTCTACACAATCCACCATCTTGTTTGTTCTTCTCCTTTCAAACTCTTTAGCTGTCTCTTTTTCTACATCATTGTTTTTGTATTAACTGAGGGTATACATTATACATATTTATTTCTGCTTTTCATCTTGCTCCAGTATGGCCTTTTCACTCTTTTTAGCATTTCTCTTGGTTACCTTTTTTAGATTTAAATATTATATAAGAATTTTAATATGAATTCCAATAACATTAGACAATTTCTGAGCTGGTGTAAGAAGATATATGGTGGACTTGTAGCCTAGCTGTCATTCTGGGTTTTCTGGTTTCCTTTCTTGGGTTGGTTAATTGTTTCTTGGAATCCTTGTTTTCCTTTTTTTTATTCTTTCATATCTCCTTGCTCATCTTTCTAAAAGGAACATGATGAGTTTCAGCATGTTTTGAGATTCTTTTCATTCTGATCTCATACTTGTTAAAAACTTATGCTGGGTATAGGATTTTAGCTTAAAAATGATGTTACTCTGTATTTTGAAGGTACTGCTCCATTGTCTAACATCTGGTTTTCATGATGAGAAATCTGATGCAAGTCTGCTTACTGTTCCTTTGTAGGTAACTTGATATTTTCCCAGAAAAGTTGTAGTTTGCAACTTATTATATCGTGATTGTCACTAATGTCACAATGATGTGCTGTGGTGTGGTTCATGTAACCTCCCTTCTTTACTTGGTAGAATCCTTATTGTTGGAGCCCTGACATCCTTTAGCTCCAGAAAATTCTCTTTTGTGTCTTCTATCAATCCCTTTCCCTTATTTTTTCAAATAACAATTGTTCTTGACTTGCAATGTGGTGGTGGTGGTTGCATGCCATTGAGTTGGTTCCAACTAATAGTGGTCCTGTTTTGATTCTCTGATGCTTTTTAGGAGTAGAAATCTTTATAGGAGTAGAAAGTCTCATCTTTCTCCTAAGGAGCAGATGGCAGATTCACACTGCTGACTTTGTGGTTAGCAGCCCAACTAGTAAGCCATTACACTGCCAGCATTCTCTCTTGGTTGTTGCTTCTCTGTCTCAAACAATACTTGATGGCATTTCCACCAATCTAAAATATGCTTTTCTAGACTTGTGAGAAAATAGTTTACCTCTGTGAAATAAGTTTTAGATAAAAATTATGAGATACAAAAAGGGAAATGAGAATGAATGGAAAGAGAATTCCAGGGGGAAATACTAAATATGGATATATGAGAGGATGCAAAGAAGGAAGGAGAGGAACAAGAAGTAGATTCAGAAAATAAAGAACAGAAAGCAAAAGCAAATGAGATCTCTTTTAGATATAAGAGTAAGAAACAACTTCAAACTTATCAAATGTTGCATATGTTGTCTCTGAAAGGAGAGTTTCCATTGCTACCCAATGATTGTGAGATGTTCTGGTCTACTACAATATAAAAAATGCAATAAAAAACCTACTGCTCTATGCTCTGCCCTATTTAACTTGTGATCATCTTAACTATGGGAAAGTGGAAGATTAACCATACAATAGACCCATTTTCCAAACAGCCTTCAGTATATTTATTCCTACCACATTCTAATTCCAAATTCATTCTATCCTTATACAATAATCCATTTGATAAATAGAAACAGCCCAGATGTAATTAACCTTATACTGAACAACAGGCAAAATATTCATAGCTATTTAAAGTTCATTCAAAATTCACCTGGGTAAGATCATCTTTTATGTGAATTCAGAGTTCTCTTCAGTTTTAGACAAATATTCTGTAGACAGAGCTCTGTTCAAGTCATGCCCCTGCCCAGAAATAATCTGCAGCTCCCAACTATGTCCAAACTCCAGGTTTCTGAGGTTGAACTTTGAGACCCTAGACCTTTTCCAATTTCTCTGCACATAATAATCCATACATCCCAAATATATGTTTTCCATACATACTCACCTAAACACAATCCCACACAAACACACCATACATATGAACGTATTTATGCACACGTACCCACTCATAAACCTCCAAAATATATCCTACCTGCTCACTACTTATAGAACTCACATATATTCTACAACCCCTATAAAAGTCCCCTACACTCAAACAAACCTCATCCCTCTACACAAACAAGCCCCCATACTCTACAAACACCCAATACATCTTCATAGATATCTTGGCACAAACACTTCTGCACACATCAACAATTCTCATAACTCTCCCCTTCATGCACACATACTAAATACACCACAGACCCTCATATGAATCCAATACATGAATGCTACAAACACACATGAATACACCACACCTATACTCTTCACACACACTGCCTACACACAGGACAAATGCACCACACAGATGCACATCTACTACACATCTACCACACACTTACCACACATACTCACATATTAGAATCACCACAGCCACCTACCAAACACACACACAAATACATACACACACACTACACATGGCAAATAATTCTCAACACACTCACCATACCATATATATATACATACCATTAATCACACTCACTACACATCAAACAAACAACACACACGTATTACAGAAATACACATATCACATCACCTACATGCATTTCCCCTCCATTACTTCCCCCCCATTCTCTAAAAGGAGCCTGGGCTTTCTGTTTTTGAGCTTTTCCATAGGCCATATTTTTTCTCTCAAATTAAACACCCATTTTCAAAGTTCTTCTTGACTCTCCATCTAAATTTTGCATATTTTCTCCCATTTTTTGTGAGCTTCTTTTTCTTGCACCCTTGTGCATTCTGATGGACTAAAGTGATAATTATCAAAGAAAGTCTTTAGAACTCTGCTTCCTGGGCTGAGTTAAGTCTCCCCTTGGCTCTGCAAATGAACAGTGGCATGCTAACGCTTGTCAGAGTTTTTCTAAGCTCTAGAGTCCTAGTGAGACACTAGTCAGATGCTTGCTCTCAACTCTGCCAAAAGTACTTCCTTTCTTGATATGTTATCAACACCAGGATGAACTGTAGCGATAGCCTTTAAGACCAATCCTCTTGAGGCGATTAGGATGTGAGGGAATATAAGTACAGGGCCAGCACCATTGGCATATTTTATTTCCAAATTCCACTTCTCATGCCAACAACATTTTTGCTTACTGTTTTGTAGATATAAATGAAGAATTGTTGTTGTTAGGTGCTGTTGAGTTGGTTCCAACTAACAACAACCCTATGTACAATAATGAAACACTGCTTGGCCCTGTGCCATCCTCATAATCATTACTGTGTTTGAGCCTTTCTTTCAACCACTGTGGCAATCTAGCTTATTGAGGGGTTTTATCTTTTTCGCTGACCCTCTACTTTACCAAGTCTGCTGTTCTTCTCCTGATAAAATATTTGAAGTACGAGAGACGAAGTCTGGCTATCCTTGCTTCTAAGGGACATTCTGGCTGTACTTCCTCCAATAAAGATTTGTTCATTCTTCTGGCATTTCATGATATATTCAATAGTCTTCACCAACACCATAAAGCAAATGCTTTTTCAGACCTCTACGATCTTCCTTATTCATTGTCCAGCTTTTGCATACATATGAAGTGATTTAAAATAAAATGAACCACTTTACAGACATTTCTGCTCACAAATTCTAGCCACATATTAATATTTCTAAGTTCTTTGCATTGTAACATAAATATATTCTCTGTTGTGTGTCCATTTCCTTCTTCACTTTAAAATAGCAATTCTGGTGTAAGTTAATTCAGCTTGCTTTTCACTCCATCAAAGATCAATTAGTAGCTCTGATTAAATAAATAGACTGTTGTCTCTTTACATTTGTGGTATCAGCTTTGGAAACAGGATGCCAGAGATCTAGATACCAGGTGAATCTGTATCCTATAAATAGCAAAGATAATAAGGTGCTTTGGCTTTCTGCTAGTAAAACTTTATGTAGGGTCTGGATGACTAAAATTATAGGCATTTAGAATGTCACAGAGGGAAAGAAAAACTGATTATAGTAAAATTGCACAAAGTTTGCCTCTCTGTAATAGTTATGAGTTTTTTTCCCCCTCTTTGCCTAAAATAACATAATTTTATGAGCTTATAATACCTGCTGGAAATTAAGAGGAGCACCGTATTTTGCAGCTCATTAAGCATTGATTACGTAAGGATTTCTGGGTGAACCATCATTTCCATTTTCCTCCAAAAGCAAAACCCACAGTTGTTTTTCTCCATTTCTTTTGTTAGTATTGTCTAAATTGTGTGTTTATAAAGTAGATAATTCCTCTTAGTTATTATCATGAACATTCATTTTCATATACAATCATAATCTTAGGTCTGAAAACAAAAGTGTTGCCGAAGAAGCAATAAAGAAATCTATGTACTGTGAACTGGAATTAGCACTTATGAATATTTTAGTTGATTTTTCCATTGCTAGTTTTCATTATCGCCCCATTATTTCCTCTATCAGATCATAATCTAAGCACATATTAACAAGAATTCATTTAACTTTCAGCAGAGAACCCTTTAAGAAATGGCTATAACTCCTGTTAGAGAGCTCTTGTGAAGCAGTGGTTAATGTACTTAGCTGCTAATCAAAGGGTTGATGATTTCAAACCACCAGTGGGTCTGTGGGAGAAAGATGTGGCAGTATGCATCCATCAATATTTATATCATTGGAAACTCTTTGTAGCAGTTATACTGTGTTCTTTAGGGTTGCTATGAATTGGAATTGACTCTAGGGCAATGGTTTGGGCTTGGCTTTATAGTTCTGTGAGTTCTATATATGGATAGAAAGGACTGAGGATGGCTGCATCTAGGCCTAAATACCTATGATTTCCAGAGTGTGTGCAAACAATGGGAGATTCAGGGCTGGGGGTGGAAGGGAAGAGGGCTAGTATTTCCAGTAAATGGCTTTAGTTGAAGTAATGTGAATCAGTCTGGGTCCAATCAGAAGACAAAACCCACATGGTTTTGGAGCTGAGTGGCCAATAACTGATAGCAGGCTCACTGACTTGGGCTTTCACTTCCTTTGTGGGGCTTGGTCTCTCTATCTCTCCCCTCACCTGTTACCCCACTGGTTTCCCATCCACCCCAGTGTATGTTCATAACAGAGCCAAAATGAGCCATTGAAAAGGAAATTAGGTCATGTGTTGCAAAAGTTTTGTGCGCCACTACTAACTTAGAAGTTGGTGATTCAAGTGCACCCAGTTGTGCCTCAAGAGAAAGGCCTGGCATTCCATTATGATGACAGCTAAGAAAACCCTATGAAGTACTTCAACTCTCTGATAGTTGAGGTTGCCATGATTAGGAATCAACTCCACAACTACAAGTTTGGTCTGGGATTTTATTGGCTCCCACAAAGATTTATAGCTTCAAAACCTTACATCGGGTCACTATTATACAGAACCAACTTGACAGCACTAAACAACAACAACATTAGTGTAAAGAATTTCAGGTGTTGTTGATAGGTGTGGAGGAGAAAAAAAAAACAAACCTCCAAGAAGGATTGAAGAGTTTAGGGTGGCATGAAATTTGAAATCAATACCCAGGGGAGGTTTCACTAAGAAGGCAGGATCTGAATAGAAAAACGGGAGAGTGAGTCATGTGCTACCTCAGAGCAGAGCACCTTATGGGAAGGAACATCTGAGTTCAAGAATTAATTGCAATGGCCACACAGAACTCAGACACCACCCTCACAGTTATGGATTTTATTAGAGAAGTTAATAGGCTACGATTCAGGGTCAGAAATGTTCAGGGCACAGTAGTTGCATTCAGGACACCATCTCCTCTGCTGTGCCCACAGGCAGGCCTGTCTCTTCCTAGGCAATGTTACAAAGCTCTTTTAGGGCTGCTGATAAATGCCCACAGCACACACCATTCCAACATATGTCTCAGCCTGAAAGCTGTAGCTCTGTGGGTCAGCAAACCTAGCCCCCCACCTGTTAAGTGCCTATAGGCACCCCACTCTACAAATGAGCCTCCTGCCCAGACTCACTCAACTTTATGTGCTCTGTGGGCTGGGAAGCCCATTACTTTGTCTGTGCTCTGGCTATTGGTCCAGCTGCTGCGGCTCCTCAGCCACTCTTCCAGTGTCACATTATGGCTGCGCTTCCTCCAAGACTGATGTGTTTGTTCTTCTGTCAGCCCATGGTACTTCAATATTTTTTACCAGCACCCTAAGTCAAAAACATCAATTATTCTACAGTTGTATTTACCCACTGTCCAACTCTCATATGCATATGAGACAACTGAAAATACCATGGCTTGGGTCAGGTACACCTTAGTCCTCAAGCTGATAGCTTTGCTTCTCAACCCTTTAAAGAAGTCTTGTGCAGCAGATTTGCCTAGTACAATATGTCGTTCAATACCTTGACTGCTGCTTCCATAAGTGATGATGGTTGATCCAAGCAAAAGCAAGTCTTTGACAACTTCAGTCTTTTCTCTGTTTATCATGATGTTACTTATTGATCCAGTTGAGAAGTTCATCAGTAAATCTCTACACTCAGTAAGTAGTAGTGATAGATAGCCAAGGAGCCTTATGAAGGATGATTTAGAAAGACTGTGTAAACATTGGGGACCCCTTTTTGTCTAGATTAAAAACAGGCCGAACCCTACACTGAGAGCTGACCATGTGGCCATCTTGTCCCACACTCAAATATAGACTTCTTAGACCATAATCTTCCAATAAGAAGAAGAGGATAGTAAAGGAAATGAGAAAGAAAAGTATACCAGGGAATAAAGATGATCTGTCCTATACAGTCCTCTGACTAGACATTGCCAATGAGGGAGACCAACGGGATGTGAAAGCTGGACAGTGACTAATGAATCCAGTAGAAGAATTGTTATATTTGAGTTATGGTGTTGGAGGAGAACATTGAAAGTACCATGGGCTGCCAGAAGAACAAACAAATCTCTGTTGGAAGAGGTACAGCCAGAATGCTCGATAGCCAAGGTTTAGCTCTCATATTTGGACATATTGTCAGCAGGGACCAGTCCCTGGAGAAGGATATCATGTTTGGTAGAACCCCAGTGATATGGATTGGCAAAATGGCAGCATCAATGGGGTCAAGCGTAGCAATAATTGTGAGTTTGGCCCAGGACCAGGCAGTGTTTTGTTCTGTTGTGCATAGGGTTGCTATGAGTCGGTGCTGACTAGACGGCACCTAACAACACCACCAGAAGTTTACAAAGGATTTTGTAATGCTATGTTCTGATCATGGAGTTGGCACTATCATTTCAGAGCAATCATTTGAAATGCTTTCCCAAAGTGCAGGCATACCTCTTCAAACATATTCTCAACCTCATACTGCCTATTGTACCACCTTCCCCATGAGAAACTGCAGACAGCTTAGATCACTTTCTCCTTCCCTTTCTTTATACCTCTGTTCATTTCTGTCATGGTAAAATTACCTGCTTGTGTCCCTTTCTTTACAGTCTGTTTGAATTAACACTGACTGTGTGGCAGCTGTGTAGCGCTGTAGGATAAACCAATGTCGATTTGAATTGCAAGGTCGACAGTTTAAACTCCACAGCCACTCCTTGGAAATCCTATACAGGGTCACTATGACTCGGAACCAACTCAACGGCACTTAACAACAACAACAACATACAACAGCTGAACAATTGTAATTGCTTCATATCTTGTGTCCTCATCTTCTGAAACTCACTTTCACACTGATATCATGCATCAACAAGCACTTACTGTATTTCCTAAATTGTTGCTGTTGTGAGGTGCCATAGAGTCGATTCCGAATCATAGTGACCCTATGCACAACAGAACAAAACACTGCCAGGTCCTGCACCATCTGCACAATCATTGCTATGCTTGAGTCCATTGATGCTGTCACTGTGCCAATTCATCTAATGGGCGGTCTTCCTCTTTTTCTCTGACCCTCTACTTTACCAAACATGATGTCCTTGTCCAGGGACTGGTCCCTCCTGATAACATGTCCTAATTATGAGAGACCAAGTCTCACCATCTTGGCTTCTAAGGAGCATTCTGGCTGTACTTCTTCCAACACAGATTTATTTGTTCTTTTGGCCGTCCCTGAAACTTTTAATATTTGTCTTCCACACCGTAACTCAAATGCATAGATTCCTCTATGGTCTTCCTTATTCACTGGCCACCTTTCGCATATATATGAGGTGATTGAAAATATCATGGCTTGGGTCAGGTGCACCTAGGGCCTCAAACTGATGTCTTTACTGTTGAACACTTTAAAGAGGCCTGCAAGATTTACAGAGTGGTTGGACCATTTTGTATTCCCACCAGATATGTAGGAGAGTCACAGTCTCTCCACATCCTTGCAAGCATTTATTGTCCTCTGTTTTCAGAACGTCGCTGTTATTGCTGGTTAGAGATGATATCTCATTGTTGTTTTGATTTGCATTGTGGCATTGTAGGCTAATGCATCAGACTGCAAAGTCATTTGAATTGTAAGGACAGTGGTTCAACCTCACCAGCTACTTCTTGGAAACTCTATACAGGGTCACTATGGGTTGGAATTGACTGGATGGCACTTAACAACAACAACAAATCGCTAATGATCAGGAACATTTCTTCATGTTTGTTGGCTGCCTGAATGTCTTCCTTGTGCAAGTGTCTGTTCATGTCCTGTGCCCATTTTTAAATTGGATTACTTGTCTTTTTCCTGTAGAGATGTTGTAGTTTCCTATAGATTTTAGAAATTAGTCCTTGGTCTTATATGTCATTGCAAAAGATTTTTTACAATTCTGTAGACTCCAATTTTACTCTTTTGGTGAAATCCTTTGATGCAAATAAGTTTCTAATTTTCATAATGTCCCAAACTTCTATTTTGTCTTCTTTTGTTTGTGTAATTTTTGCAATGTTTTATAGTTTGTGTGTGCCCTGGATTAGAGCCCTTAAATTTATCCATGTCAGTATGGTGCTTCCACAGAAAGTTGGAAATAGAAATACCATATGATCCAGCGATTCCTCTACCTCAATTTCCACATGAAATACACACCATAACACAAATAGATATATGCATACCAATGTTCATAGCAGCACTATTCACAATAGAGAAAAGATAGGGACAGCTAAGTGCCCATCAATGGAAGAATGGATAAACAAACTTAGGTACATTCACACAATGGAATACTATGCTACCTTGAAGAATAACAAGGCATCTGTAAGCCACCACATAACATGGATGAACCTTGAGGACCTTATGCTAAGTGAAATGAGTGAGTCACAAAAGAACAAGTACTGCATAAGACCATTATTGCAAAATCTTAAGGAAAGATACCCATACTAAAAGGGGGAAAATATATTCTTTGTTGGTAACCGGTGGTGGTGGGGTTGGGGGCTTGGGGGAGGTGGAGGTAGGTGATGGTAGAGCACAGGGTAGGGGGCAGACACATAGTCTGGGTGTTGAGGAGGGCAATACACAAGAAGGGGGAGGGGTGGAAGAACAAGGTAGATAGGGGAACACTGAGACAGGTTTTCATGAGCTAATGGGACAGAAGTTAGTGATGCATGTTCAACCTTGGAACAATATGGCTCTGTGATACAGGGATCAAGGCATAGTCTGAAGAGGGGAAGTAATACAAAGATGTTTGACTGTCTTATGAATATTGGTTTCCCTTGCCTACTACTGTAAAATAGACACTGGAGTGGTATAGAAAGGAATGTTGGGAAACATAGTTACAGAAATCATCTTAGCCCGTCTTCAGCCTATAACTGATTGGAACACCTAAAAGGGGTTCTACAACTTGACCAGTGAAATAGACCTATTGCAGAGCCTTTGCAGTGTATAGGACCTCAGATGGAATCCTGAGCCTCATCCAGAACCTTCTGAGGTGGCACATTCCCACAAGAAAGGACAAGCAGACCAGCCGGGAATAGCTAGAGTAACAGAAGATACACCTTCAAAGAAAGATCATCAGGAAAAACCCAAAACAAAAATGGCAGTATGACTGGCTACTACAAGAATAAACAAGTTGTTCACCGGGAACATCACAAAAATTTAACATAATGACAACAGTTAATCAATACCTATTGATAATTACACTGAATGTAAATGGATTAAATGCACCAGTGAAGAGACAGAGAGTGGCTGAATGGATAAGAAAACAAGACCCTTCAATATGCTGTCTGCAAGACACACCTTATAAACAAAGACAAAAACAGACTAAAAATTAAAGGATGGAAATAAATATACCAAGCTAACAGCAATAAAAACAAGCAAGAATGGCAATACTAATCTCTGATAAAATAAACTTTAAGGTGAAAACCAGCATAAGAGATAAAGAAGACCAAAGATGTAAAGTTTAATACATGGAAACTGAATAACACCCTGCTGAAGAGCAACTGGATAAAAGAAGAAATTAAACGTGAATTCAGAAAGTTCCTAGAAACAAATGAGAATGAAAACACGACATACCAAAACCTTTTGACATGGTGAAAGCAGTGCTGAGAGGACAGTTTATTGTGATGAGAAGAAAGAATCAAAATTAACACATTAACACAGCATCTCCAGCAACTAGAAACAGACCAACAGAGGGAACCTACAGTCACCAAAAGAAAAGAAATAATAAAGATCAGAGCAGAAACAAATGAGATAAAAAACAGAAAAACTATCTAAAGAATCAACAGGACAAGAAGCTGGTACTTTGAAAGGATTAATAAAATTGACAAACCATTGGCAAACCTAACAAAAGAAAAGAGGAAGAAGACACAAATAACATGCATTAGAAACCACATGGGAGATGTCACAATTGAACCAAAGGAAATCAAAAGGATAATAACAGAATACTTTGAAGAGCTGTACTCCAACAAATTTGAAAACTTAAAAGAGATGGATACATTTTTAGAAAAACACGACTTAACTAAACTAACACTTAGTGAAGACTTGAACAGAGAAATTGATCAGGTCATCAGGAAACTCCCAATTGAAAGAAGCCCAGTTCCAGATGGCTTCACTGCTGCATTCTACCAGACATTCAGGGAAGAGTTGTCACCAATTCTACTCAAATTATTCCAGAATATAGAGGAGGATGGAAAACGTCCGAATACATTTTATGAAGCAAGCATAACCCTCATACTAAACTAGGGAAGGACATTACCATGAAAGAAAATTATATACCAATATCCCTCATGAACATAGATGTAAAGATTCTCAACAAAACCCTAGCCAACAGAATCTAGCAGCACATCCAAAAAATAATACATCATGAGCAAGTGGGATTCACATCATGGATGCAAGGATGGTTCAACATTAGAAAAACAATCAATGTAATCCACCATATAGAGAAGAAAAAAACAAAAAACCACATGATCATATCGATTGATGCAGAAAAGGCATTTGACAAAATCCAGCATCCATTCCTGATAAAAACACTCAACAAAGTAGGAATCGAAGGGAAACTCCTCAACATAATCAAGAGCATATATACAAACCCAACAGCCTACATTACTCTCAATGGAGAGAAACTGAAAGCCTTCTCTCTGCTAACAGGAACCAAACAAGGATGCCCTTTATCACCACTCCTATTCAATATTGTGCTGGAAGTCTTAGCCAGAGCTATACTGCAAGATAAGGAAATCAAAGGCATCTGAATTGGCAAAGAGGAACTAAAATTGTCTCCATTTGCAGATGATATGATCCTATACATAGAAAACCCCAAAGACTCAGTAAAAAAGCTACTAGACCTCATTGGAAGATTCAGCAAAGTGGCAGGGTATAAGATCAACATCCAAAAATCAGTTGGATTCCTCTATACCAATAATGGAGGTGCTGAAAAGGACATTAGGAAAACAATACCATTTACAAATGCCACCCAAAGGATGAAACATCTAGGAATAAATGTAACCAGAGAAACAAAGGACCTATACAAAGAAAACTACAGAACACTACTATAGGAAACCAAAAGAGACTTACAAAAATGGATGAATATACCATGCTTCTGGATAGAAAGACTTAACATTGTGAAAATGCCATTAGTGCAGTTTCAATCCAAATTCCAGCAACATTCTTCAAAAAGATGGAAAAAAAATTACAAACTTTATATGGAAAGGAAAGTGACCCAGGATAAGCAAAGCACTGCTTAAGAAGAAGAACAAGGTGGGAAGCCTCTCACTCCCTGATTTCAAAATTTACTGCATGGCTACAGTGGTCACAACAGCCTGGTACTGGTATAATGAAAGATACATGGATCAATGAACAGAACTGAGAATCCAGAAATTAACCCAACTGATTTTTTACAAAGTACCTAAGTATATTGCATGCGGAGGGGACAGTCTCTTTAACAGATGGTGCTGGCAGAATTGGAAAGCTATATGCAAAAGACTGAAACAAGACCTTTACCTCACACCCTATACAAAAACCAACTCAGCATGGATTAAAGACCTAAATGTGAATCCCAGAATTACAAAGGCCGTCAATGAGAAAATTGGGACAAATGTGAGGGCTCTAATACAGGGCATACACAGACTACCAAACATTGTGAAAATTACACAAACAAAAGTAGACAAAATAGATGAATGGGACACACTAAAAATTAAAAAACTTATGTACATCAAAAGAGTAAAAAGGAACCCACAGAACAGGAAAAAATCTTTTGCAACGACACATCAGACAAGGGAATAATTTCCAAAATATATAGAAACCTACAACATCTCTACAAGAAAAGGACAAATAACCCAATTTAAAAATGGGCGTAGGACATGAAAAGACACTTCACCAAGGAGGAGATCCAGGCAGCCAACAAACATATGAAGAAATGTTCATGATCACTAGCCATTAGACAGATGCAAATCAGAACAGCAATGAGCTATCATCCACACTAGCAATAATAGCAAAGATCAAAAAAGTAGAGGGCAATAAATGTTGACGAGGATGTAGAGAGACTGGGACCCTCCTACATTGTTTGTGCGATTGCAAAATGGTCCAACCACTCTGGGAAACAATATGGTGTTTCCTCAGAAGGTTGGAAATAGAGATACCTTATTGTGTTGATAAGTACTGTGGAGTCGGTTCCAACTCAGAGTGACCCTACACAGGGTTTCGGAGGCTGCAAATCTTTATAGGAGCAGAAAACCTCATCTTTCTCCCGCAGAACAGCTGGTAGTTTCGAACTGCCGACCTTGAGATTAGCAGCCCGATTCGTAACCACTACGCCACCAGAGCTCCTTATGATCCAGCAATTCCTCTAGTTGGTATTTATCCAGAAGAAATGCCAGCCATAACACGATATGCACACCAATGTTCATAGCAGCATTATTTACAATAGCAAAAAGATGGAGACAGCAGCCTAAGTGCCCATCAATGGAAGAATGGATAAACAAACTTTGGTACATACACACAATGGAATATTATGCTACCCTGAAGAATAACAAGGAAGCAGAAAGCCACTGCATAACATGCATGAAACGTGAGGACATTATGCTAAGTGAAATCAGTCAGTCACCAAAGGAGAAATATGGCATAGGACCATTATTGTAAAAAATTAAGAAAAAACACCCAAACTAAAAGGGGGAAAATTTATTTATTTGTTATTTATTTTTATTTTTTTGTTGGCTACCAGGGTGTATGGAGTGGAGTAAGGGGGAGGGTGGGGAAGGTGGAGTACAGGGTAGGGAATAGGTACAGGATAGTTTGGGTGCTTAGGGGTATACACTAGAAGGGGAAGGAAAAACAAGGCAGATGTGAGAATAGCTAGGTAGGTTTACATGGGCTAAATAGGACAGAGGTAAATAACGATGTAAGCACAACCATGGAACAACAGGGGCCAGGGATACAATGATTGAGGCATGGCTTGAATGGGTAAAAGTGGGGAAATGATGTTAAGATGCTTGGCTGTCTTTTGAATCTTGGTTTCCCTTGCCTACTATTATAAAATAGACACTTGAAGGGGAGAGAGAGGAATAGCCAGAAACATCACCAGAGAAAGCTTGTAAGTCCATCTTCAGCCTATAACTGACTGTAATACCTAAAATGGGGCTAGAACTTGCCCAGTGAAGGAGGCTCCCTGCAGAGCCTTTGCATTGTACAAGACCAACCATAGGTGGAATCCTGATCTCCATCCAGAATCTTCTGAGGTGGGACATTTCCACTTGAAATGACAAGCAGACCAGTCTGGAGCAGCTAAAAGAACAGAAGATACTTCTTGAAAGAAAGAGCAGCAGGAAAAATCATAAACAATAACAGCAGTCTAATTGACTACTACAAGAACAAGCAAGTTGTTCCCCAGGGAGCCATCAGGCAAGTGGTCAGGTCCCCTCAAGGCAAACCCCCTTCCAAAACTAAAATTCAAATGGACTACACTAGCAGGCATATGGTCCTGCTGCTGACCACATTGATCACTGATAAGGGGAAGTGGGGGAAAAACAGCAATGAAGTTGTGAAGTAAGTCTGACCACATTCAGTAGACTGCTGTTAACCTGGATTGATAAAACCTGGGGACTCCTGGGCCCAGGGGCAGGGACATGGCCCCAGAGGACTAGAACAGAGTGTGAAGCATCCATCTGATATGAAGTGAGGGGAGATGCACAAGAACACCCACACAAAACATGACTAGAGGAAGAAAGCAGAGGAAAAAAAAACAGAGTAACCAACTACAAGTGGATGAACTTGACCTATGCTTGTGGATGCAGTATGATAAAGGAGCAAACAAATCTTTACAGTGAGGATCATTCCCACCCCTTTGGTATACAGGGTGACCAGGATGGTGAACTTAGACATCGGCTTCTCAAAATGGGGGGACTACAAAGGCAAGAAGTGACTGGCTTACAAGCTTTCAATAGGGAACCTAGCTCCAGAGGATACAGGGAAAGGTAGAATATCCACTGAATTGTTTCCAACCTGTCTGGATGGGGTTGATAAAAGGTGAGGAGGATAGTACTCCTGAGGCTCAACAGGGAATGATTAATATCAGGTGTGACAGTGAGTGTTGGAAAGGTAAATGTAAATGTTTGGTAACAAAAGGAGGGAGTGACTGATTTTGTACTCCAGGAGCGGAGATCCCTGGAACCATCAAGGGAGAAAAGCGTATAGTGTGATACCCTGTCCTGGGAGGCAGTGACACTAGGGATGGAGGCAGAGATGATGACATGGACAGAAGGAGCTCCTGGGGACTCAGGCAGGGAGAGGGGCTGTGTGCTGATGGCCAGGGGACAGGCCTGTGGGGTTTATCCTTTGATTATTTGATGATGCATTCAGGGGATTGTGATCATTGCAATGAAACAAAATATGATGGGATAAATGTAAAGATAATGTTCACCCATTCACAATAAAAACTTGAAATTATGTTCACATAATTCACAATAAAAACTTGAAAAAACAAAAGTATGTGGGGGAAGATAACGTCTCCACTGAATAGTTTTTATCTTGTCTAGATGGTAAAATCTCCACTGATAGTTTTTATCTTGTCTGGTAAAAAGAGATGGGGATAAGATTCTTATGATTCAATAGTAAGTAATTGTTATCATGAGTAATTCAGACTGTCACAGTTGTAACGGTAGACGTTTTGTAACAAAAACTGGGAGTAGTCAATCTTAGAGTCCAGAAACAGAGGACCCTAGGACCATCAAAGGAGAAGAGCACAAGCGGAATGTGGTACCCTACCCAGAGAAGCAGGGACACCAGAGATGAGGGCATGGAGACAGGAAGCAGATGAGGATTCTAGATTCATGGGAAGAGAGGGACTGAGAGCTGGCAGCCAGGAGGCAGACTTGCAGAATGTGCCCTTTGGTGGTGTAAATTATTATATATGCCTGAGTGTTTAAAAAAAAAAAAAAGAGCTAAAATGAATAGAGAGAAATACTGCTAACTGATGGTACATGGAGGGGATTATAATTATTGTAATGAAACGAAGGATATGATTTGTTGAATGCAAAACTGATGATCTGCCCTGTAAACTTTCACTCAATTCACAATAAAAAAAACTTGAAAAAAATCATAAATATATAAAATAAAGAGGCTTGCGTGAATTTACATGGTTTTAATTTGCCTTTGTTGTTACTTGCCTTTGAATTGGTTCTACCTCATAGTGCCTTTATGTAGACTAGTGTGGACTGATGCCTCTGTGGCACAGTGATTGAAGTACTGGGACACTAACTAAAATGTTGGTGGTTGGAACCCACCAGCTGCTCTGGGAGAAAGATGTGGAAACCCTATGGAGCATAGTTCTACTCTGACACACAAGGGGTCGCCAAAAGTCAAAGTTGACTTGAAGGCAACTGAGTTCATTTTTTGAATATCAGTTTTATGTAATTTCCCGTTTCAAGAATATCAACTTCTGAAAGTCAGTTTCAACAAAACTCAACAGGAGATTTGATATTTTATAAGAATAAGCACACAGAAGGTGACTCAGCAGAACTGAACAATGTCATAAGTGATGGCCTGTGGCATTATCAACATAAAGCCTGGATCTTAGTGACTTCAGCTTCATGATTGAAAAATACAAAATGCTTAAATGTATAGAGCCTTCAAGAATTTTTGGTTTCTTTTCTGATATCAGCCCACCTTGCCTGAGATTTTGTAAGTCAGGTGACTTTTTGATTTTCACAAACATGACATTTTTATGACTATAGTAATACAGTATTGTTTCCAATGTATCTGAAATATTTTCTACCAAACTGTGACCTTTTCTATTTGAGGTAATATCTGAATCATTTTGCCTTATGTTTATAAAACATGCTAGGAAATTAAAATGATATAATCTGAAATGTAAAGTTATGTTTGCTAAAGTCAATTAGGCCCAGATGTTTTCAGCAGTTATCTAGGGCAGCTGATTGAAAATGGAGCTACAGGTTCCCAGGTGTGTTGGTCTAGATCACCCTCCAGATGAGAGAGACCATAGGGAAGGACAAATGTTTTTAAGAAAATGTATCAGAGGAGCCTGGAGGATCCCTTGAGGGAGTACTTTATAGTTCCCTAGGAAATTTAGAAAACATTTGCACTCTCTCCTGGGAGTGCACAATGCGGGTTAAATGTGCCAAGATGTGCATATATATTGTGCATGAGGCTATTCACACAGGCTCTATCCATCCTTCATGATAATCTTTAAAAGGTCTGAGCATATCTGATTTAAGTCCCTCCCCGCCACCATATTTCTTCAATTGTGGCACAGATAATTGGGAATCCAGCAAAATAAGAATGCTATATCAGGGCAGGTGTGTCTTCCTTTCTCCCTCAATCCAATAGGAAGGGACTAAGTGATCCTATCATAGTAGGCCACTCAAAAGAAAACTCTAAGAGGTGAAAGAAAGTAGCTTTTTAAATAGGATAAGAGCTCTTCTTCTTTCTGCCTGGTAAATTCACCCTAATCCATTAGAATCAAGTTCAAATAGTTTCCTATGGAGAATCCTCCCTCACCTCTCTGTTCACAGTCATCAATTACTTCTAGGATGCCCCCCATATACCAAGAACAATGTGAGGCAGAGACGAAAGGGCATGAACTTGGTTCTCAAGGATCTTACAGTCCTGAAGGGAAGACAGCTAATATGAACACAAAACTGCAGTGCTAGAGTGAGCTGCTGCTGCAATGAAAGTTATCTGTTAGATGTTGGTGAGTCAGTTCCAACCCATAGCCGTCCTATGTACAACAGAACCAAATATCTATAGTCATTTAAAAGTATGCACTTCTGCCTCTGAAAATCAGGGAAAATCTTTTTAAGATGCATCAAACTATTGATCTTGCTTAAGTAAACAAAGGGAATTTATTAAAAGATTTCAAAAGGTATCTCAAGTATTCCAAGAACAAGGAACTAAAACCAGAAATTGAAATACAGCAGAATGTTGCTAATCTTGAAGAGGTAACTTCAGTTTCTCTCTCTCTTCCAGCTACCAGTCCTTCAACATGCCCACAGTAGAATGTTGTTGTTATGTGCCGTGGAGTAGGTTCCGACTCATAGAGACCCTGTACAGGGTTTCTGAGGCTGTAAATCTTTATGGGAGCAGAAAGCTCATCTTTCTCCTGCGGAACAGCTGGTAGTTTCAAACTGCTGACCTTGTGGTTCACAGCCCGATTCATAACCACTACGCTACCAGAGCTCCATAGAATATAGCCATTTAATTTACATATTACTATTGCAGCTGCACATAGAGTGCTTTTGATCTGCACATAAGATTTTGATGACTGTGACTTTTCAGAAGCAGATTTCCAGGCATTCCATCCTTACTAACCTTTTGGTTAGTAGCCAGGTACTTAACCATTTGTACCACCCAGGATGCCTAGTATAATACTTTGTTGTTGTTGCTCTTGAGTCAATCTCTGATTAATGGAGACCCCATGTGCTACAGAGTAGAACTAGTCCATAGAGTTTTCTTTGTTATAAACTTTATTGAAGCAGATCACCAGACCTTTTCTCTGTGAAGTCACTGGGTGGGTTAGAATTGCCAACCTTTAGACCAACAGCAGATTGCACACCTAGATTCCTTAAAATAGTACATTGGAAGATATTACATGCCTTGGGGAAAAGTAAAGGAGAGAACAGGAATAGAGGGAATTGTGGGGTTACAATGTTAATTTGGGTGGTCAAGTAAGGCTTCACTGAAAAGGTGAGACAGAGCCATGAGGGTAGCCCTTGGAAATATTGTGGGTTCAGTTCCAACCCACCATAATAAAGCAAACATTACAATAGAGTGAATCACACATTTTTTGGTTTCCCAGTGCATCGAAAATTTAGTCTATGAAATGTGCAGTAGCATGATGAAGGTAGTTGGAAATAGTGTCAGAATGACCAAAATGGGATCAAGAGACATGAAGTAAGCACATGGGAAAATGGTGCAGATAGACTTGCTCAGCACAGGGTGGCCACAAACCTTCCTTTTGTAAAGAAAAACTCAGTATCTGGAAAGTGCTATAAAGTGAAGTACAATAAAACAAGGTCTACCTGTATCTGGGGAGAGGTTCCAAGCCAAGGTAAAGGCCTTGAGCACTGCCAGAGGCAGGAGCATGTTCAGGGTTTCTGAGGAGCCCTGCAAAGCCTAGGGGACTGGAATGGAGGAAGCGATGTGGTCTGAATGGTACCTAGGGAAGCTGCTAATGGGGGCTCTTTTAACCTCATGAGATGACTTTTTTCATGTTATCCTCAATGAGATGAGATGCTGTTGCTGGAAAATTCAGTTTCATATTTAGCTTATACCATGGAAAGATTGTGACTTTTATGTGAAATCATGCATATTTATTAGCACTTCAAACAGCAATGTGTGAGCATGAATATGAGGGAGCGTCAAAAAGTTCATCGAAAAATGGAATGAAAAGACAATGGAATTTTTCCATGAGCTTTTTGAAGCACACTCGTAAAAAGAGTTTGAAGACCACAGAGAAAGTATTTCTGCCTTAGCTAGTGTCTTAGTTTGTTGGTATTGCTGTAACAGTAATACAACAGGTTGGTGGTTTTAACAAGAGGGATTTATTTTCTTACAGTTAAGGACGCTAGAAGTCTGAATCCAGAGAGTGGCTGTAGGGAGAGCTCTGTGTATATTTCAGCTTCTAGTAGCTACCAGCAACTCTTGGGGTTCCTGAGCTTATAGATTCATCTGCCACCATTGCCACCAGAAAGCATCTATCTTTTCATCCTTAAGAATACTGTTTGTTGTTAGGTATCATCCAGTCAGTCCCAACTCATAGTGATCCTTTATCACTATGAATAAACAGAATAAAACACTGTCTAGCCCTGTGCCAGCCTCACAATTGCTATTCTATTTGAACTCATTGTTAAAACCTCTGTGCCAATCCGTCTTGCTGAGGGGTGCCTTAGGCTAAGTTCTGTATAAAATCAAAACCAGTAAAGGTTATATAAACATATAAAGTATGGGGATCAGTACATTAAGCACTGGACTACCAACCACAAGGTAGGCAATTCAAGCCCACCAGCCACTTCATGAGAGAAGGAAGTGGTTTTCTGCTCCCACAAAGATGTACAGTCTCAGAAACTCTATACAGGGTCACTATGAGTCAGCACAGACTCAACGGCACTTTAAAAAACAACCCTATGCACAGCAGAACAAAACACTGCCTGGTCCTGCACCATCCGCACAATTGTTGTTACATTTGAGCCCATTGCTGCTGCCACCATACCAATCCATCTCCTTGGGGATCTTCCTCTTTTTTACTAACCCTCCACTATACCAAGCATAATGAAATGTCCTTCTCCAGAGACTGGTCCCTCCTGATAATATGACTAAAGTATGAGAGACGAAGTCTTGCCATCCTGGCTTCTAAGGAGCATTCTGGCTGTACTTCTTCCAACACAGATTGGTTTTATCTTTTGGCAGTCCATGGTACTTTTAATATTCTCTTCCAAGACCAAATTCAAATGCATTAATTTTTCTATGGTCTTCCTTATTCATTGTCCAACTTTCACATGCATATGAAGCAACTGAAAATACCATAGTTTAGGTTAGGTACACCTTAGTCCTCAAAGTGACATCATTGCTCTTCAACACTTTTTTTTTTTTTTTTTTTGTCAATGCAATTGTATTTATAACAGTTATAATTGGCAAAGTTCATCCTGAAATAGTTTCCATAGTTTAAATATCTTTTAAAAAAATGTTTTATTGTTAATTATGTGATGGTTTACATGGGATAACACTAGCTTTACATTCATCCTATCATATATCATTTCTTTGCCATGGTTACAATCCCCTCCAGGTATCATCAACCCACAAAAGGGTAAGCCTTCCCCCTGGTTGTCAGCACACAGCCCCTCTCCCTCTCTGGGTCTAGAGTTCCCAGCCATTCCCTCTCTCCACGTCATCGTCTCTGCCTCCATCTCTGGCATCACTACTTCGCTGGGTAGGGTCCCATACTCTGCTCTTCTCCCTTGATGGTCCCAGGGACCTCCGCTCCTGGACTGCAAAGTCAACCGCTCCCCTCATTTTGCTACAAAATGTCTACCTTTACATTCCCAACCCTCACAGTCAGTCCTGATAGCAATTATTCACTATTGTGCCACATGGGTGCCATCTCCTTTCATCAGACCTGCCCACACAGATTGGATGCTACTCAGTGGAGATTCTAACTTCCTCCACATCCTGTGGATATAAGCTCCCTCTTGAAAGCTTGTAAGCCAGTCACTTCTTGCCTTGGTAGCTTCCCCACACCCCCCCTTCCTCATTTTGGGTAGCCAATATCCAAGTTGCCCACCCCTGTCTATCCTGTGTATAAAGGGGGTGGGAATGATCCTTGCTGAAAGATTTTTCCCTCTTTTGAGCTACTGCATCCATAGGTGTAGGTCAAGTTCATCAAATTGTATCAGATTACTCTTTTTTCCTCTTCTTTCTTCTTCTAGTTG
>NW_006408652.1:5361829-5363546 GCF_000296735.1 Chrysochloris asiatica | reverse complement strand
TTCTCCTTTTGTGACTAATTTCACTCAACATAATGTCCTCAGGGTTCATTCATGTTATGCGGTGGCTTGCAGTTTCCTTGTCAAGGTAGCATAATATTCCATTGTGTGTATGTACCAAAGTTTGTTTATCCATTTTTCAGTTGATGGGTACTCAGTCTGTTTCCATCTTTTTGCTATTGTAAATAGTGCTGCTATGAACATTGGTGTGCATTTATTGCTCATGTTATGGCTCATGTTTCTTGTGGGTAAAATAACAAGTAGAGGAATTGCTGGATCTTATTTCCAAACTTCTGAGGAAATGCCATATTGCTATCCAGAGAGGTTGAACCATTTTGCAATCCCACCAGCAATGCAGGAGTGTCCCAGTCTATCAAGAGCATTGGCAGTATTTATTGTCCTCTACTTTTTTGATCTTTGATGTTATTGCTGGTATGAGATGATGTCTCATTGTTGTTTTGATTTCCATCTCTCTAATTCAAGCCTAGACTTACATTATTGAAAGATTCTCTGGACAAGTTATTGAATGATACAGAAAGCATCAAGAGAAGATGGAAGGAATACACAGAGTCACTGTACCAAAAGGAGATGGATAATGTTCAACCATTTCAGGAGGTAGCATATGATTAAGAGCCACTGACACTGAAGGAGGAAGTCCAAGGTGTATTGAAGGAATTGGCAGAGAACGAGGCACCAGGAATTGATGGAATCAAAACTGAAATCTTTCAAGAAAGTGAGGCAGCACAGGAAGCACTCACTCATCTCTGCCAAGAAACTTGAAAGACAACTATCTGGCCGACTGATTGGAAGAGATCCGTATTTGTGCTCATTCCAAAGAGAGGTGACCCAATGGAACACAGAAATCACTGGACAATCTCTTTGATATCCCATGGGAGTAAAGTTTTGTTAAAGGTAATACCTTTAGCAAATACCTGCATGTTAGTGAGATGTTGGATCAGGTAGACGTGTAGTGAGGAGCTTGGTCAACAACAACACGGAATACTGGGTCAAGAGGACTCATGAGTTGGTGTTGGAACTCTGTAACAAATATAAAGCTATGTTTGGAGGTTTGGAGGGTTTATAGCTGGGGAATTTGCAGGAGAATCCAGAAATTCATTATTTTCTGGATCAAGACACTCAGCTGTTCCAGGAGCGGCCATCTTGGGAAAGCTTATCTTGATTGTACCAGGATTGATATGATTAGGAGAGAACATCTTGATTGTATCTTGATTATATCTTATATATATATCTTGATTATATCAAGATTGATAAGATTAAGAGAGACCATCTTGATTGTATCTTGATTATATCTTATATATATCTTGATTATATCAGGATTGTATCAAGATTGACATCGAAATTTAAAGAGATAGTATAGACATAAAACCAAATGGCCACCACTCGTCTGTCTGTCGTGCTGTGGTGGTTTGAGTGGCTGTGATTCTGAGGGCTATGCCACCTGTGTTTTAAATAACCAGCAGGGTCACCCATGGTGAACAGGTTTCAGATGAGCTACAAAACATAGGCAGACAAAGAAGAAAGAGTGACAAACTACTTCTGAATCGCTAGTCACTGAAAACTCTATGAATAGCAGAGAAACATTGTCAGATACAGGACTGGAAGGTGGGAAGGCACTCAGAATGCGACTGGGGAAAAAAATGCCTCCTCAAAGCAGGGTTGACCATAATGACATGAATAGAGTTAAGCTCGGGGGAGAAAA
>NW_006408652.1:5336691-5346714 GCF_000296735.1 Chrysochloris asiatica | reverse complement strand
TAAGTATTCCTTTATATGTGGTTCAGAGTTCTGGGACCATCCCTTGAGCCTGCTTGTTCGGGTATTCTGTGTTGTTGTTGGCGGAGCTCTCTGCTATACGTCCACCCAATCCGCTATCTTGTTTGTTCTCTCATCCTGTATATTATTTACAACATATCTTAGATAATCAGCCATAAAGTGTAGGTGGATTCTATTATCTTAGTTCCCCATAGAAATGCCTTCACTATGATTTATTGTCATGTTTTATGTTTTTATAGCATTCTGGCTAAGAAAAATCCTTATGAAGAATGCATCTGTGTCTTTTGTCAAACTGTACTCAGAACTTTTATCTAAAATAATACTCAATATTCTTTACACAAGGAACCATGCAATACGGTTTTGTTTTGTTTTTAATTGCTTCTTCTTCTTCTTCTTTTTTTTTTTTGCAATACGCTTTCATCAGATGTTTTTCTGTTTGCTTGGAGGAACACTCTGGTATCCATATATCTCAGTTTGAGGAGTAAGTCCTTGGCCCAATGGTGTTCAAATTGTCAACATTACTTGGGAACTTGTTTGGAATTCAGATTCTCAGATTCCACCCCAGATCTATTAATTCAGAAACTCTGAAGTTGGTGCCCAGTGACCTATTTTAACAAGCCTTCCTGTTGATTTTGATGCCTGTTCAAGTTTAAGAACTATTGCCTTAGACGATATCATTGGTGATAGGCAAAATGATGAAAGAGTGCACATTTAGCTCAAAGTCACCAGGCTGGAGTCCACCTTGGAAGAAAGGCGTGATGATCTACTTCTAAAACATTGACCATTGGAAACCAAACCCTATGGACTACAGTTATATTCTGACACACATGTTTTTACCATAAGCCAGAATCAACTTAATGTCAACTGGCTACAATGTATTATAACACTTTCCATAATGTCACTGAATGCACTATAATCAATTGATCTGTTGAGGTCAGACCAGTATATGGTGGATCGTATACCTGATCATTTCTGAGTTAAGAAAATAGAAGACTGCTGTTATTGTTAGGTACCATCGAGTTGGTACTGACTCAGTGACCCTATGCATAACAGAATGAACCACTGCCTGGTCCTGGGCCAACCTCATAATTGTTGCTACACTGGAGCCTATTGATGCTGCCACTTTACCAATCAATCTCACTGGGGGTCTTCCTCTTTTCTCTGGCCCTCCATCTTACCGAACATGATATCCTTCTCCAGCAACTGGTCCCTCCTGACAACATGTCTTGACAATAATAAATAAAGTTGACCATGATGACATGAATGGAGTAAAGCCTGTGGGAGTAAAAGCCGTTGGGACCTTCATTTGCTGATGGGGCACAACTCAAAATGAAGAGAAACAGCTATAAGCATCCATTAGTAATAGGAACATGGAATGTATGAAGTATGAATCTAGGAATATTGGAAATTGTCAAAAATGACATGGAATGCATAAACATCAATATCTTAGGCATTAGTGAGCTGAAATGGACTGGTTTTGGCCATTTTGAATCTGACAACCACATGGTTTACTATGCTGGGAATGACAGGTTGAAGAGGAATGGTATTGCATTCATTGTCAAAAAGAGCATATCCAGATCAATCATGGGGTACAACACTGTCTGTGATAGGATAATATCCATGCACCTACAGGGAAGACCAGTTAATACTACTGTTATTCAAAATTACGCAGTAACCACTAAAGCCAGGGAGGATGAAATAGAAGAATTCTACCAACTTCTTCAATCTTAAATTGATCAAACATGGTATCAAGATATATTGACCATTAGTGGTGATTGGAATACAAAGGTTGGAAACAAAGAGGAAGGATCAGTAGTTTGGAAATATAGCCTTCGTGATAGAAATGATGCTGGAGATAGCATGATAGATTTCTGCAAAACCAATGATTTGTTCGTTTCAAATACCTTCTTTAGAAAGCATAAGAAATGATTATTCACATGGACCTCACCAGATGGAATGCACAGAAATAAAATAGACTACATCTGTGGCCAGAGGAAGAATTGTTCATACGTAAATTCAGACTGAAGCTGCAGAAAATTAAAACAAGTCCATGAGAGCCAAAATCACGACCTTGAATATATCCCACCTGAATTTAGAGATCATCTGAAGAAGAGATTTGATACATTAAACATTAAAGACTGAAGACCAGAAGAGTTGTGGGATGACATCAAGAACATTATACAGGAAGAAAGTAAAAAGTTATTAAGAAGACAAGAAAGAAGGAAAAGATGAAAATGTATGTCAGTAGAGACTCTGAAACTTGCTATCCAGCATAGAGATGCTAAAGCAAATGGAAGAAATGAGGAGGTACAAGAACTGAACAGAAAATTTCAAAAGTCACCTCAAGAAGACAAAGCCAAATATTACAACAAAATGTGCAGATATCTGGAATCAGAAAACCCAAAGGTGTCTAGAAGACTAGACACAGATATAACAAGTGATTTCTATGGGCCAGCCAAAGTCTACATGCAAAGGAACACCAAAGAGCACCAGAGGATGCCAGAAGTAGGAGAGAGGCTCCGATAAAGAATCAACACAGCTGAGATCCCACTTTAGACTGCTCACTTCCAGAACTATGAAGAAATAAATTTCTGTTCTTTAAAGCTAACCACTTGATATCAGTTGGTACCAAAAAAGGCTAATGATGGCTACCATTTGTGAAGCAACATCTGTGTCAGGCACTACTTGAGGCAGTGTTTACACATTATCTCTATTCCTTACAACACCTCTTCATTTTATGTATTGTTCTTACCATTTTACACATGAGGAAATTGAGGCTTGCGTAGGTTAATCAAGCTGTCCCAATGTCATCAAAAAGGTAGAACTGGAATTCAAACACAGGTCTGTATAGATCAAAGCTTTGATCCACTATAGTATGCATTCATTATATTGATGATCCCTCATTTTTATGGAGGTAGAGATGATTACTGATATCATTTTACAGTTAGAGAAACTAAAGCTCAAAGTAATTAAGTGATCTGCTGAAAATTATATAGTTTGTGAGTGATAAAGCTGGATTTGATTTGTCTACTGACTCTAAAATCCACACACTTTCCCACTACGATATATTGCCTGAAAATGTTCAAGTGAAAAATGTGAGCAAGAGAATAGAATATTGTTCTCTTGGTATTGAAGAATATCAGTTGCATGGGAAAGGTCACAGGCTAGAGGATTTCGGAAGTCTAATCTGGGACTCATGCCAAGGTCTGAGTCCCATCTTGTTGGCACATACATACCCAGGGCATATATCAGTGTGACATTATTGTGGGTTATAGCTTATGTTGACTGTTTAACTCCATTTCTGCAGACAAATTTCTGAGGAACTCTCATTTTTCTGGACTCCCTCTGCCTAGGCAGATGTCAGGGATCGTCTCTTTTCTCAGAATGATCTCTCCTATTTCTTCACCTAACTAATTCATCATTCAAATATCAACTTACACTCTATTTCCTAAGATTCCTTCAGGTATTCCTTAGAAACTCAGGTCTCCTCAGGATGCAACTTCATTTGTTGTTGTTAAGTGCCATCAAGTTGGTTCTGACTCAGAGACCTGATGCACCATCCTCAAATTGTTATGCTTGAGCCCACTGCTGCTGTCACTGTGCCAGTCCATCTCCTTGGAGGTCTTCCTCTTTTTTGTTGAACTTCCACTTTACCAAGCATGATGTCTTGCTCCAGGGACTGGTCCTTCCTGATAATATCTCCGAAGTATGAGAGACAAAGTTTTACCATCCTGGCTTCTAAGGAGAATTCTGGCTGTACTTCTTCCAACACAGATTTGTTTGATCTTCTGGCAGTCCATGGCACCTTTAATATCCTTATATAAAACATAACTAAAATGAATAGACTGCTCTCTAGTTTTCATTATTCATTGTCTAACATTCACATTCATATAAGGCTATTGAAAAGACCATGGCTTGGGTCAGGCACAACTTAGTCCTCAAACTGATGTTTTGCTCTTGAACACTTTAAAGATGTCTTGTGCAGCACATTTGCCTCATGCAACACCTTGTTTTATTTCTTGGCTGCTGCTTCCATTAGCATTGATTCTCTATCTAAACAAAATTATCTCTGATAACTTCAAACTTGTCTAAATTTATCATGATGTTATATATTACTCCAGTAGTGAGGATTTTTGTGCCATCCATACAGAAGACTGGAGTCTTTGATCTTCATCAGTAAGCATTTTAAGTTCTGTTTTCTTCTAGCAAATAAAGTTGCATCATCTGCTTATTACAGGTTTTAATGAGTCTTCCTCCAATCCTGATGCCATATTATTCTTCATATAATCCAGTTTCCAGATTATTTGCTCAGTATACAGACTGAGTAAGTATGGTGAAAGGATACATCTCTGATGCACACCTTCCCTGATTTTGAACCATTCAATATTTCCTTGTTCTGTTTGAACAACTGCCTCTTGGTCCATGTACAGGTTCCTCATGAACACAATTGTTGTTGTCAGGTGCCATCGAGTCGGAACTGACTCATAGCGACCCCATGCACAGCAGAACAAAACAATGTCCGATCCTGATGCCATCAGTAATGCCACCTGGCTGATCCATCTCGTTGGGGGTCTTCCTCTTTTTCTCTGACCTTCCATCTTACCCAGCACGACATCCTTCTCCAGTGACTGTTCTCTCCTGACAATATGTCTAAAGTATGAGAGACGAAGCTTAGCCATCATGGCCTCCAAGGGGCACTCTAGCTGCACTTCTTCCAAAATAGATACATTGGTTCTTTTGGCAGTCCATGACACTTTTAGTATTCTACTCCAACACCACAACTCAAAGGCATCAATTCTTCTACGATCTTCCTTATTCACTGTCCAGCTTTTACATCCATATGAGGTTATAGAAAATACCGTGGCTTGGGTCAGGCGCACCTTAGTCCTCAAGCTGACATCTCTGCTCTCCAACACTTAAAAAAGTTCCTGTGCAACAGATTTGCCCAATGCAATACATCGTCTGATCTCTTGACTGCTGCTTCCGCGAGTGTTGACAGTTGATCCAAAAAGAGTGAAGTCCTTGACAACTTCAATCTTTTCTCCATTGATAAGAATGTCAGAAAAACAAAAATCCTCACCACTGGACCAATAAACAACATGAACACAATTAAGTGTTCCACAATACCTATTCTTAACAATGTTATCCATAGCTTGTTATGATCTACACAGTCAAAAGCCTCTGCATAGTGAATAAAGCACAGATAAACATCTTTCTGGTAGTCTCTGCTTTTAGCCAAGCTCTATCCGATGTTATCGATGATATTCCTAGTTTCACGTCTTCATCTGAATCCAGCATGAACTTCTGGCAGTTCCCTGTCGATGTCTTGCTGTCATTTTAAGTTTATTTTAAGCAAAATTTTGCTTGCATTTGATATTAATAATATTGGTTGATGATCTTCACATTCTACTGGAGATCTCTTTGTAATGAACACAAATATGAATCTATTTCTATCTGTTGACCAGGTAGCTGTCTTCCAAATTTCATGGCATAGATGAGTGAATGTTTCCAATATGTGTGCTGTCAGATCCTAAGGCCTTGTTTCATGCCAATGTCTTCAGTGTACCTTGGGCTTCTTCCTACAGTACCATTGGATTTTGATCATCTGCTACTTCTTGAAATGATTGAACATTGACCATTTCTTTTTGGTGTAGTGACTCTGTGTATTCCTTCCATCTTCTTTTGGTGCTTCCTGCGTCTTTCAATATTTTATTCATAGAATCCTTTAAAATTTCAAATTGAGGCTTGAATTTTCTCTTCAGTTGTTTGAGCTTGAGAAATGTTTAATGTGTTATTTTGGTTTTCTAACTCCAGATCTTTTTTGCATATTTTTAAACAATACTTGACTTTGTCTTGTGGAGCTGCCCTTTGAAGTTTCTCAGTTCAGCTCTTTAACTTCCTCATTTCTTCAGCATCTGTATGCTGGAGAACAAGTTTCAGAGTCTCTTCTGGCATCCTTTTTTTAAAAAATCTTTATTTCCTGTCTTTTAAATGACCTTTACTTGATTGCTGTATACTTGTATAATCTTGATGTCATTCTACAGCTCTCCTGGTCTTTGTCATTAATGTATCAAGTCTGTACTTGAGATGGTCTCTAAATTCATGTGGGATATATTCAAGGTCATATTTTGGCTCTCCTGGACTTGCTTTAATTTTCGCCTCAATTTGCATATGAGCAATTAATGATCTGTTCCACAGTCTGCCCCAGCCTTGTTTTGGCTGATGAAAATTGAGTTTTCCACTGTGTTTTCCCACAGTTGTAGGATAAGCACTGGACCATAAAGTCAGTTTGGACTGCAAGCTCCTCAGAAACCCTTTATAGGACCACTAGGAGTTGGAACCAATTAAATGGCACTAAACGACAATAACAATATACATCGACATCACTATATGGTGATGTATCCTTCATGTTTAATTAGACCAGTGCTTCCTAAACTTGCCTAATCATAAAAATTACTTGGAATGCTTGCTGAAAATACACGTTATCAGACAGAAGAGACTGGGTGTAGTCCAGAAAACCCTTTATTTTATTAGTATCCTGAATAATCCTGGAGACCAGGCAAGTTTTGAAAACACTACTTTCAAATAGCTGTGCATTGTTTCTAATTGCATCTGTAGCTTGGTGAATCATGTTCTTTAACCTAGTGCTAAGATATGAGTTGTTTAAATGGCCTATTGGAGGAAATGTGTACAATGCTAAACTTGTCGTTCTAATCGTAGTACTTTCTGCTTAGTTACCTGTCATGGATCACTGTGACCTACAGAATGAAGTTCCGAGGTCTTGTCACAGCAACAAGAGACTTCTAAGATCAAATTGCTTTTTCTATTGCTCTTCACATGTCCTATACTTTATATACACTAAACAACTTACTATTGCACATACGCACCCATAGCCCAAATCGTTTTATTTAACTTGTGCTACTTCTATGTGATAGAGTCCTGGACTGCTAATTGCAGGGTAAGTGATTCAAACCCACTAGCCACTCCTTGGATACCCTATACAGGGTCCTGTGAGTCAGAACCATTACAACAGTACTTAACAGCAACAATAACATTTCTATGTTGTGGTCCCATGTGTGTCAGAGTAGAATGGCTATGATCTTTCAGAAGTAGATCACCAAGACTTTCTTCCAAGGCTCATCTCTGGGTAGATTTGATCCTTTTGAGCCACTCAGAGACTCACTCTCGGGCTGGTGGTTTAATCTATCTAACAGCACCTCGGAAGAAAGGCCTGGTGATCTACTTCCAAAAAATAAGCCATTTAAAACCCTATGGAATACAGTTCTACTCTGAAATACATGGGTCATCATTAAGGGTCTGAAATGACTTGATGGCAACTGGATCTTAAAAAAATTGTGTATATACTGAAATGCCTTTTCATTTCTGTATCTTCAAATAATTCTTGTTGTTGTTGTTGTTATTGTTGTTGTTGTTATGTGCTGTGGAGTCAGTTGTTGTTATTAAGTGCCATCAAGTCAGTTCTAACTTATAGCAACCCTGTATAGGGTTTCTGAGGAGTTGCTGGTGAGTTTGAACTTCTAACCTTGTGGTTAGCAGTCCAGTTAAAACCAGTTTAATGCCACTTCTTCCACAAAGCTTTCTGTTGCTTCCCTTTCTTCTGACCACGCCTCACATTGGATACATACTTCTGTTATTGTTCTCAACCTTGCAGTATATCTTTTATGTCTCAGGCACCCCTTTTTGGTTGTAAACTGCTTGAAGACTAGATCTATATCTATGCTCCAGTAATTTGAATAGCCATCACACAGTTTTGCCCCCAGTGCATACTGGGTATTAATTTAGCACATTTCCCACCAGCACTCCAATACTGCAAGGAAAACAGATAAGAGCAAGTACAGATTTCCTTGACTATCCTATTCTCTCTGCTGCATAACATAGCTGGGTCTTCCTCTGTTTTTTCCTTTTGTCTTAGAAAAATAGGTACATATGTTCCATTTATCCATCCATTTATTTATATAGAGCATTTTATTGTTGTTTAAGTGAAAGTCTACAAAGTAAATTTGTTTCCCATACAACAATTTATACACATTTGGTTCCATGACAATAGCTGCAATCCTCTCAGTGCAACAACACACTTTCTTCTCTGGGTTCCCATTTCCATTTGTCCATCTTTCCTGCCCTTTCCTCCTTTCTGAACTTTGCTTTAGGGCAAATGCTGCCCTTTTGGTCTCATATAATTGATTCTTCTGAGGACAACATTCCACATGGATGTTATTGTTCATTTTGTAGGCCTGTCTATTGTTTAGCTGAAAGGTGATCTCTGGAGGTGGAGTCAGTTCCGTGTTTGAAGGGAGTCTAAGGGCCACAGTCTCTGGGGTTCCACCAATCTCTTTCATACCAATAAGTCTGGTCTTCTTTATGATTTTGAATTTTGTTTTACAGTTCCCTTTCACACTTTCCAGAACTTTATATTGTGATCCTGATCAGAGGGATCAGTAGTGGTAGCAGGACACCATCTGTTCTGGTCTCTGGATGGTAGAGGCTGTGATTTGTGTGGTTCATTGGTACTTTGGAGCAATTGTTTTCTTTAATCCTTGACTTTCTTCATACTTCTCTGCTCTGGGCAGGTAGAGACAAATAGTTGTATATTAAATGGACACTCACATGCATCTAAGACTCTGGTCTACTCACCAAAGTAGGATGTAGAACTCTGTCTTTATGGAGTATGTTATGCCAATTGACTTACATGTCCCCAGACACTAGAGTCCAATGACCTCAAATCCACTTACTCACCCACTTAAGGTGTTTGACAGTAGTAGTCTCATAAAATATTTACTTTTTGTGACTGATTAATTTCACTCAGAATAATGTCCTCTATGTTCGCCAGTGTTATAAAGTATTTCAAGAGTCATCATATTATTTGATTGTATGTACCATAGTTTCTCCTTAACTCATCTGTCAATTTGCTATTCTGTAGTATCTTACATGTTGCTGGAAATGATTCCATCAATATTCCAAATACCAGCAGGATCACACATGGTGGACAGGTTTCAGCAGAGCTTCCAGACTAAGAACAAAGGAGGAAGAATGAATAGGTGCTCCACTGCTGAAGGATTGGCCACAGAAAACCTTATGGATAACAGTGGAAAATTGATACGTTGTTGAGAAATGGGCCCCTCAAGTTGGAAGGCTCTCATCTGTCAGTTTGTTGTACTGTGGTGGTTTACATGTTGCTGTGATACTGGAAGCTATGCCACAGGTATTTTAAATACCAGTAGGGCCATTCATAGAGGACAGGTTTTAGTAGAGCTTCCAAACTTAGATACACTAGGAAGAAGGAGAGGCAAACTACTTTTGAATGTTTGGTCACTAAAAACATGATTAGCAGTGAAACATTGATAGACACAGTACCAGATGAAAGCATTATGAATATCAGAAGAATATTGGCCAATATAGTGCCAGAAGATGAGTCCCTCAAGTTGGAAGTCCCTTGAAATATGACTGGGGAAGAGCTTCTTCCTCAAAGTAGAATTGACCATGATGACAAATAGAGTAAAGAATTCAGGACCTTCATTTGCAGATGGGGCCAACCTCAGAATGAGGAGAAAAAGCTGCAAATATTCATTAATAAATGGAAGATGGAATGTACAAAGTATGAATCTAGGAAATTTGGAAGTTGTCAAAAATGGATCAGACAATCACATGGTTTACTAAGCCTTGAATAGCATATTGAAGAGAAATGGTGTCACATTAATCATCAAAAATAGCATTTCAAGATCCATCTTGAAGTGTAATGCTGTTTGTGATAAGATTATATCCATACACCAACAAGGAAGACAAGTTAATATCACTATTATTCAAATTTGCAAAGCAACCACTGAAGTCTCTGATGATGAAACTGAGGAATTATACCAAATTCTTCAGTCTGACATTGATCAAACATGCAATCAAGAAGCATTGTTAAGAATACCTAAAAAAGGAGCTCTGGTAGCGTAGTGGTTACGAATCGGGCTGCGAACCTTAAGGTCAGCGGTTTGAAACTAC
>NW_006408652.1:5331394-5336016 GCF_000296735.1 Chrysochloris asiatica | reverse complement strand
AGCTGATAAGAAGTGAGGAGATATGCACAAGAACACCCACACTTGCAGATAATACCCACTTGACCTGGCTTTCATGGCCGGATGACTAGAACTCGACTAGAAGAAGAAAGAAGAGGAAAAAAGAGTAATCTGATACAATTTGATGAACTTGACCTACACCTATGGATGCAGTAGCTCAAAAGAGGGAACAAATCTTTCAGCAAGGATCATTCCCACCCCCTCCATACACAGAGTAGACAGGGATGGGCAACTTGGACATTGGCTACCCAAAGTGGGGAGGGTACAAAAGCAAGAAGTCTTACAAGCTTTCAAGAAGGAGCCTAAATCCAGAGGGCATGGAGGAAGGTAGAATCTCCACTGTGTAGTATCTAATCTGTCTGGGTGGGACTGATGAAAGGAGATGGGAATAGGTCTCTCATGGTACAATAGTGAATAATTGTTATCAGGACTGTCTGTGAAGGTTGGAAATGTAAAGGTAGATGTTTTGTAGCAAAAAGAGGGGAGTGATTGACTTTGTAGTCCAGGAGCGGAGGTTCTTGGAACCATCAAGGGAGAAGAGTGAAGTGCAGGATCCTACCCAAAGAAACAGTGATGCCAGAGATGGAGGCAGAGATGATGGTATGGCTGGAGTGGCTAGAAACTCTAGACCCAGAGACAGAGAGGTGCTGTGTGCTGACAACCAGGGGTCAGGCTTGCAGGGTATACCCTTTGGTTGGTTGATGATGCATGGAGGGGATTGTAACCATGGCAATTAAATGGTATACAATAGGATGAATGTAAAACTAATGTTCTCCCATGTAAACTATCACATAATTCACAATAAAATATTTTAAAAAAGAACTGTAATTAGTATGAAGGGTTTCTAGGTGAGATATTAGACACAGCAAGAACAGTTATTTGGTTTATTTTATCAGTTTGCTTTATTAACATTTAGAGAGCATAGTATGAATCTGTTTGATGTGTTTATAGTTCTAGTTTAGAAGGTAATACACATATTTGGAAGGAAATAGTTATTTGATCTATATTATTTCCAAATGATATATGTAGTAATTCAATAAAATAAAACTGTCCTACTCTGTTTTTTTAAAACTATTTTTATGAACCCTTACTTGGTCATAAAAGTTGGTCCCTCTCATGATATCTGCTTTAGTGTGGTTGTTGTTTTGTTGTATTCTTTCTTTTGTCTTTGTTACTTCCCTAGTGAAATAAAGAGGCAAATCAAGAAAAGCAAAAAAAAAAAAAAGAGAGAGAGGGAGAAAGCATTGATAATTATTGGTGATTAGAAAGCAAATGTTAGAAACAAAGAGGAAGGATCAGTAATTAGAAAATATGGCCTTGGTGATAGAAATAATGCTAGAGGCCACACATGTTAGCATTCTGCAAGACCAACAACTTATTTTCCAAGCAGCATAAATGGCAACTACACACATAGATCTCACTAAATGGAATACAAAGAAATCAAATACAATATATCTGTGGGAAGACATGGTAGAAAAGCACAATATCATCAGCCAAAACAAGGCCAGGGGCAGACTGTGAAACTTCATCAATTGTTCATAGGCAAAGTCAGGAGTCCTGGTGTGGCTCTGTGGGTTAATGCGCTGGACTACAAAGTCGTTTTGAACTGCAAGGTCGGTGGTTCAAGCTCACCATCTGCTCCTTGGAAACCCTATACAGGGTCACTATGGGTCAGAACTGACTTGACGACACTTAACAACAACAACAACAAAGACAGGCTAAAGCTGAAGAAAATTAAAATAAGTCCGTGAGGGTAAAAACATCCTACCTGAAGTTAGAGATCATCTCAATAACAGGTTTGATGCATTAGACACTAATGACTGAAGATCAAGATCAGTAGAGTTATAGGATAATACCAAGAATATCATACAGCAAGAAAGCTAAAGGTAATTTAAAAGACAGGAAAAAGAAAAGACCACAATGGATGTCAGAAAATATTCTGAAACTTGCTCTTGAGCATAGAGAAGCTAAAGTGAAGGGATGCAATAAGAAGATATAAATATTGAACAGAAAATTTCAAAGGGCAGTTAGAAAATACAAAGTCAAGTATTATAATGAAATGTGCAAATGCCTTGAGTTAGAAAGCCCAAAGGGCAGAACACACTCAGAATTTCTCAGGCTGAAAGAACTGAAGAAAAAATTCAAGCTTCAATTTGCAATGCTCAAGGATTCTATGAGTAAAATGTGGAATGATATAGAAAAAATTGAAAGAAGATGAAAGGAATACACAGTTATTGTACCAAAAAGAAATGATTGATGCTCAACCATTTCAAAATGTAGCATATGATCAAAAACCAATTGTAGTGAAGGAAGAAGCCCAATCTGCACTGAAGGCATTGGTGAAAAACAAGGCTCCAGGAGTTGATAGATACAATTGAAATATTTTAACAAACTGATGAAACACTGGAGGCACTCACTCATCTATGCCAAGAATTTTGGAAGACCAGGCCAACCAATAGAAAGAGATCCATATTTGTGCCCATTTCAGAGAGTTGACCCAACAGAATGTGGAAATCATCCAACAATATCACTCTTATCACATGTAAGTGAAATTTTGCTGAAGATAACTAAAAAATGTTTGTAACAATACACTGACAGAGAACTTCCAGAGGTTCAAGCTAGATTCAGAAGCAGATGTGGAACAAGGGATATCATTGTTGAAGTCACATGAATCTTGGGTAAAAGCAAAGAACACCAGAAAGATGTTTACTTGTGTTTTATTGACTAGGCAAAGGCTTTTGACTGTGCAGCTCATGACCCAACCATGTGGAACCTGTACGTAGACCAAGAGGTTGTTAGAACAGAACAAGGGGATACTGAATGGTTTAAAATCAGGAAAGATGTACGCCAGTGTTGTATTCTTTAACCACACATATTCAATCCATATATTTAGCAAATAATCTGAGAAGCTGGATTATAGTAAATAGAATATGACATCAAGATTGGAGTTAGACTCATTAGTTGTGATATGCAGATGATATAACCTTACTTTCTGGAATCAAAGAGGACTTAAATACTTACTGACGAAGATCAAAGGTCACAGTCATTGGTGTGGAATGTACCTCATTATAAAGAAAACAAAAATCTTCACAACTGGACTAATAATTAACATCATGATAAATGGACTACAGATTGAAGTTATCAAAGATTTCATTTTCTTGGATCCACAACCAACCCTCATAGAAGCAGTAGTCAAGAAATCAAAGTTTTGGGGGTTTTTTTGCATTGGGCAAATCTGTACAAGACCTCTTTAAAGTGTTAAAGAGCAAACTTATCAGTTTGAGGACTAAGATGCACCTGACCCAAGCCACCGTATTGTCAATCGTCTCATATGCATTTGAAAGTTGGTCAATGAAAGGCAGACCAGAGAAAAATTGATGTATCTGAATTAACGGTGTTGGAGGAGAATATTAAAAGAACTATGGAGTGCCAGAAGAGCAAACAAATCTGCATTGGAAGAAGTACAGTCAAAATGCTTCTTAGAAGCCAGAACAGCAAGACTCCATCTCTCATACTTCAGACATGTTATTAGGAGGGATTAGTCCTTGGAAAAGTGGAAGGTCAGGGGGAAAGTGGAAGACCCCCAATCAGACTGATTAGCACAATGGCAGTAGCAATGGGCTTAAGCATAACAATTGTGAGTCTGGCACAGGACCCGGCAGTGTTTGATTCTGTTGTTCATAAAGTGGCTATGAGTCAGAACCGACTCCACGGTATCTAAAACAGCACAACAACAAAATCTTAACTCTGAAATTGATCAAACATGCAATCAAGATGCATTAATAATTATTGGTAATTGAAATGTGAAAGCTGGAAACAAGGTAAAAGGTTTGGTGATTGGGAAATATGATCTTGGTAATAGAAATGATGCTGGAGGTTGCATAGTGGACTTTTGTAAGACCAACACTGTAGGATATCAGTGCTGTAGGATAAGCACTGGACTGCTAAATACAAGGTCGGATCCTCAGAAATCTTATACAGGGTCGCTATGAGTCAGAACCAACTCGGTGCACTTAACAATAAACAATGTGTTCATTGCAAAGACTTTTTTAGTTTTGTTCTGATCTTTTTATTGTGAATTGAGTGAAGATTTACAGACGAGATCATCAGCTTTACATTCAATAAATCATACCCTTTGTTTCATCTCAATGATTACAAACCCCTCCATGCAACAACACTTATCCTCTGTCCTCTGTTGTTGTTGTTGTCAGGTGCCATTAAGTCAGAACCGACCCATATTGACCCCATGCACAGCAGAATGAAACAATGTCCGATCCTGGGCCAACCTCACTACCGCTGCCACACTTGACGCTATCAATGATGCCACCTGGCTGATCCATCTCTTTTTCTCTGACCCTCCACCTTACCCAGCATGATACCCTTCTCCAGCGACGGTTCCCTCCTGACAACATGTCCAAAGTATGAGAGACGAAGTTTAGCCATCTGGACCTCCAAGGAGCACTCTGGCTGCACTTCTTCCAAAACAGATCTATTGGTTCTTTTGGCCGTCCATGGTACTTTTAGTATTCTCCTCCAACACCACAATTCAAAGGCATCAATTCTTCTATGATCTTCCTTATTCACTGTCCAGCTTTCGCATCCAT
>NW_006408652.1:5326072-5329313 GCF_000296735.1 Chrysochloris asiatica | reverse complement strand
TGATCTGGATATGTTCTTTTTGTCGATGAATGCAGCACCATTCCTTTTCAATTTATCATTCCCTGCATCGTAAACCATGGGTTGTCAGATTCAAAATGGCCAATACCAGTCAATTTCAGCTCACTAATGCCTAAGATATCGATGTAGATGTGTTCCATTTCATTTTTGACAACTTCCAATTTTCCCAGATTCATACTTCGTACATTCCATGTTCCGATTTTCAATGGATGTTTCCAGCTGTTTCTCTTCATTTTGAGTTGTGGCCCATCAGCAAATGAAGGTTCTGTGCACTTTTCTCCCCGTAGCTTAATTCTATTCACATCATCATGGTCAACTCTAGGTGGTCCTATTTACATTCCTCTCACCTTCCTACTCCTTCTCAACTTTGCCCTTAGACATATGTTGCCCTTTTGATTTTGAATAATTGACTATTCCATGGTGAACATACCTTGCTAGTGTAGTTGTTCCCCGCTTGGCTGAAAATTGGGCAACAAGGGTGAGTTCCTTCCCAGACCTGAAAAGTTATTGAGGGCCTTAGTCTAAGGTTCCTCTAGTGCCTTTCTGACCAGTAAATCCAATCTGTTTTTCTTTATTAAATACATTTTGAGTTTTGTTTCATATTTTCTCCCACTCTATCCAGGGACCTCTAATATGATCCCTTTCAGGCAGTTGGTAGTAGCAGCTGGGCACTTTCTAGTTCTTCTTGTCTCAGAGTCTTGGAGATTGATGTCCACACGTTCCATTAGTCCATTAGACTAATTGATCCAAGACTCTTCAATTCTTATCACTTTTCTTTCTTCTGCACATGGAGAGCCCAATAGCTGCACCTTAAATGGTGCTCATGAGCTTTCAAGATGCCAGATGCTAATCACCCAAGCAGAACATAAAAAAATTAAAAAATTATCTGTGTGAACTATGTTATGTCAATTGACCATGGTGTCCTCTGAGACTGTGGTCTTGAGTCCCCAAGCCCAGCAACTCATTGCCTTAAGATGTTTGCTAATAACTAGGAAGTTTTCATTGTTTTGCTTGCTGTACTCTCCACCAAATTCATAGTTGTGTTTACATGAATGGTAAATATTCATGTATAAATATCCCCTTTCAAAGTCACATATTTTACACACACACATATAGTACTGCTGTGATGCTGAAGGATAAAGCACTCAACCACAAGGTCAGTTTGAACTGCAATGTCAGCAGTTCAAACTCACCAGACACTTCTTGGAAACTTTATATGGGGTCACTATGCGTCGGAACTGACTCAATAGCACTTAACAACAATAGTGGTAATGATCATGAGTATATCTTCATGTCTTTGCTAGCTGTGTGAATGTCTTCCTTGGTGAAGTGTCTGTTTATGTCCTTGCCCATTTTTAAAACTGGGTTGTTTGTCTTTTTATTGTAGAGGTATCGTAGTTTTCTAAAAAATTTAGATATTAGTCCTTTTTCTGATGTTGTTAGGTGCCATCGAGTCAGTACTGACTTATAGTGAACTTATGCACAGCAGAATGAAACACTGCCCGACCCTGGGCCAACCTCACTATTGTTGCCACGCTTGAGTCCATCGATGCTGCCACTTGGCCAATCCATCTCGTTGGTGGTCTTCCTCTTTTTCTCTGACCCTCCACCTTATCAAACGTGGTATCCTTCTCCAGCGACTGGTCCCTCCTGACAATATGTCTGAAGTATGAGAGACGATGATTGGCCATCTTGGTCTCCAAGGAGCACTCTGGCTGTATTTGTCCAAAACTAATCTATTGGTTCTTTTGGCAGCCCATGGCACTTTCAATATTCTCCTCCAACACTATAACTCAAATGCATCAATTCTTCTATGGTCTGAGCTTATTGAAAATACATGGCTTGGGTCAGGTTCACCTTAGTCCACAAACTGGTAAGTTTGCTCTTTGACACTTTAAAGAAGTCTTGTACAGCAGATTTGCCCAATGCAAAAAAAAACTTTGATTTCTTGACTGCTGCTTCAGTGAATATTGATAGTTGATCCAAGAAGAATGAAGTCCTTGACAACTTCAATCTTTACTCCATTGATAAAAATGTTTTATATTGGTCCAATGGTGAGGATTTTTGTTTTCTTTACATTGAGATGTAATCCATACCGAAGGTTGTGCTCTTTGATCTTCATCAGTAAATGTTTTAAGTCCTCTTCACTTTCAGCAAGCAAGGTTGTATCACCTACATATCACAGGTTATTAATGAGTCTTCCTCCAATCCTGAGGCCATGTTTTTCTTCTTATAACCCAGCTTTTTGGATTATTTGCTCAGCATACAGGTTGAATAAGTATGGTGAAAGAATACAACTTTTCGCACAACTTTCTTAATTTTAAAACATTCAGTGTTCCTATGTTCTGTTAGAACAACTGCTTTTTGGTCCAGGTACAGATTCCTCATGAACACAATTAAGTGCTCTGGAGTACTCATACTTCACAATATTGTCCACAACTTGTCATGATCCACATAATCGAAAGCCTTTGTATATTCAATAAAGCATAGGTAAATATCTTTCTGATATTCTCTGCTTTCAGCCAAGATTCATCAGATATCAGCAATAATATCATTCGTTCCACGGCCTCTTCTGAATCCGGCTTGAATCTCTGGAAGTTGTCTGTCAATGTATGATTGTAGTCATTTCTGTATTACCTTTAGCAAAACTTTACTCGCATGGGATATCAGAGATATTGTCCAATCATTTCCGCATTCCGTTGGGTCACCTCTCTTTGGAATGAGCACAAATACGGACCTCTTCCAATCTGTCGGCCACATAGGTGTCTTCCAAGTTTCTTGGCACAGATGAGTGAATGCCTCCTGTGCCACCTCACTTTCTTGAGAGATTTCAATTTTTATTCCATCAATTCCTGGTGCCTTGTTCTTTGCCAATTCCTTCAATGCACCTTGAACTTCTTCCTTCAGTATCATTGGCTTTTGATCATATGCTACCTATTGAAATGGTGGAACATGAACCATTTACTTTTGGTACAGTGACTCTGTGTATTCTTTCCATCTTCCCTTGAAGCTTTCTGCATCATACAATTATTTGCCCAGAGAATCTTTCAATAACGAAAGTTGAGGCTTGAATTTTTTCTTCAGTTCCCCCAGGTTGAGAAATGCTGAGCGTGTTCTTCTCTTTTGGTTTTTGTTTCCACATCTTTGCACATTTTGTTGTAATATTTGGCTTTATCTTCTTGAGCTGATCTTTGAAATTTTCTGTTCAGCTCTTGGACCTCCT
>NW_006408652.1:5321860-5325956 GCF_000296735.1 Chrysochloris asiatica | reverse complement strand
CTTTAGTGTTTAATGTATCAGATCTGTTCTTCAGATGATCCCTAAATTCATGTGGGATATATTCAAGGTCATATTTTGGCTCTGTGGACTTGTTTTCATTTTCTTCAGCCTCAGTTTGAATTTGCATATGAGTAATTGATGGTCTGTTCCACAGTCTGCCCCTGGCCTTGTTTTGACTGATGATTTGGAACTTTCCCATCGTCTCTTTCTGCAAATGTAGTCAATTTTATTTCTATGTATTCCATCTGGTGAGGTTTATGTGTATAATCGTCTCTTATGCTGTCTAAAGAAGGTATTTGAAATGAACAAATCATTGGTTTTGCAGATTTCTATCATGCATTCTCCAGCATCATTTCAATCACCAAGGCCATATTTTCCAACTACTGATCCTTCCTCTTTGTTCTCAATCTTTGCATTCCAAACACTAGTAATGATCAATACATCTTGATTGCATGTTTGATCAATTTCAGATTGAAGAAGTTGGTAGAATTCTTCTATTTCATCTTCATTGGCTTTAGTGGTTGGTGCATAAATTTGAATAATAGTGGTATTAACTGGGCTTCCCTGTAGGTGCATGGATATTATCCTATCATAGACAGCATCATTCCTCATGACTGATCTGGATATGTTCTTTTTGATAATGAATGCAACACCATTCCTCTTCAATTTGTCATTTCTGGCAAAGTAAACCATGTGGTTGTCAGATAAAAAATGGCCAGTACCAGTCCATTTCAGCTCACTAATGCCTTAGATATTGATGTTTGTGTGTTCCATTTCATTTTTGACAACTTCAGATTTTTCCAGATTCATACATCATACATTCCATGCTCTGATTTTCAATGTATGTTTACAGCTGTTTCTGTTCATCTTGAGTTGTGCCCCATCAGTAAATGAAGGTCCGGCGGGCTTTTCTCCCATGGGCTTTACTCCATTCGTGTCATCACGGTCAACTCTACTGTGAGGAGGCAGCTCATTCCCAGTCACATTTTGAGTGCTTTCCAACCTGAGGGGCTCATTTTCTTGTACTATACCTGACACTGTTTCTCTGCTATTCATAAGGTTTTCAGTGACTAAATATTCAGAAGTAGTTTGTCACTCCTTCTTCCTAGTCTGTCTTCATCTGGAAGCTCAGATGAAACCTGTCCACCATGGGTGACCCTACTGGTATTTAAAATACTGGTGGTATAGCTTTCAGAATCACAGCAACACACAAGCCATTACAGTATGACAAACTGACAGATGAGTGGTGGTCTTTTTCTGATAGGTCATTGCAAAATATTTTTCACAGTCTCTGGGCTCTGTTTTTCTCCTTTAGCAAAAGGGATCCCTGTTTACTCCTTTGATGCACATATGTTTCTAATTTTTAGGATGTCCCAGTCACCTATTTTGTCTACTACAGCTTGTTTGATAGTGAATGTATGCCATGCATTAGAGCCCCTAAGTTTGTCCCTATTTTTCAATTGATGATCTTTATAGTTCTGGGTTTTACATTTAGGGATTTAATCCATGTTGAGTCTGCTTTTTTATATGGTGTGAGATATATGCCTTGTTTCATTCTTCTGCAAATCAATTTCCAGTTTTGCCAGTACCATTTGTTGAAGAGAATATCTGTTTACATTTAATGTGTTTTAGTTCTTTGTCAAAGATCAACTGAGCATATGTAGATCAATTTACTTCAGGGTTCTCAATTCTGTTCTATTGATCTATGTATCTTTCATTGTATTGGCACTAGACTATTTTGACCATGGCGACTCTGTAGTAAATTTTGAGATCAGGGAGTGGGAGGCCTTCAACTTTGTTATTCTTCTTGCTGATCTGAGGTCTCTTTCCTTTACATATAAAGCTCATTATCTGTGTTTCCATTTGTTTAAAGAATGCTGTTAGAATCTGGATTGGGATTGCATTATATCTATAGACTGGTTTGAGTAGTATTGGTATTTTCATAATGTTGTCTTCTTATCCATGAGCATGGTATATTTATTCTTCCATTTTTGTAAACCTCTTTTGGTTTCTTGTAGTAGTGTTTTGTAGTTTTCCTTATATAGGACTTTTGCTTCTCTGGTTAGATTTATTACTAAATATTTAATCTTTTGGATGGATATTGTAAATAGTATTATTTTCCCTTTTCAGTGCTGTCTTTATTAGTAGAGAGGGATCCAACTGTTTTTTTTTTTTATTTTTTTTTTTATTGATCTTGTATTCTGCCACTTCACTGAATTTTTCAAGGAGCTCCAATACATTTTTGCTGAAGGTTTGGAATTTTCTTTGCATAGGATCATATCATCTACAAATAGATAGAGTTTTACATCTTCTTTGCCAATTTGATTAATTTCCTTTTCTTGCCTTATAGCTCTGACTAAGACTTCCAATATAATATTGAATAGGAGTGGTGATAAAGGGCATTCTTGTCTGGTTCCTGTTTGCAAAGGAAATGTTTTCAATTACTTTCCATTGTTGTTGAGTAAAGTTGGCTGCTGGTTTTGTATGGGTTCTTAATTATGTTGAGGAATTCCCCTTCAGTTCCTACTTTCTTGAGTGTTTTTATCAAAAATGGATGTTGGATTTTGTCAAATGCCTTTTCTGCATCAATTGATATGATTATGTGGCTTTTTTTTTCCTTTTTAAAAGTTATATGCTGAATTATGTTGCCTATGTTTCTAATATTGAACCATCCTTGCAGCCCTGTAATGAATCCCACTGGTGATGATATATTATTTTTTTTATGTGTTGTTGAATTATATTGACTAGGATTTTGTTGAGAATTTTTGCATCTCTGTTTATGAAGGATATTGGTCTATAATTTTCTTTTTTAGTGATTTTCTTGACCGGTTTTGGTTTGAGGGTTATGCTCACTTCAAAAACATGTATTCAGAACTTTTCTATATTGTGTAATAGTTTGAGTAAAATTTATGTCAGCTCTTCTCTGAATGTTTTGTGAGGTTCACCAGTAAAGCCATTTAGGCCTGGACTTCTTAGGTTGGGATTTTTTTTTAAACGACCCAATCAATTTCATTTTTTGCTATAGGTCTGTTCAAGTTTTCTACTTCACTATGAGTTAGTTTATGTAGGTTGTGGTTTTTTTTTTTTTTTTTTTTTAAATTATACATTTCTTCTAGATTTTCTAATTTATTGGAGTACAACTCTTCATAGTATTCTGTTATTAACAGTTTTATTTTGGTTGGCTCTGTTGTGACAACACCAACATCATTTCTTATGAGTGTGATTTGCAGATTCTTCCTCTCTTCTTTTGCTAGATTTGCTAATGGTTTGTCAATTTTTAAAATCTTTTCAAAGAACTAACTTCTTGTGTTGTTGATTCTTTCTGTTGTTTTTCTGTTTTCTAATTCATTTATTTCTGCTCTAATCATTATTTTTTTCCTTGTGACTACAAGAATATTTTGTTTTTTTTTTTAATTGTTGGAGGTGTGTTAATGTATTGATTTTGGTTATTTCTTATTTTTGAATGTGTGTGTTTATTGCTATAAATTGCCCTTTAAGCACTGCTTTTGATGTGTCCCAACGATCTTGGTATATTATGTTTTCATTCTCATTTGCTTCAAGGAAGTTTTTTTTATTTGTTCTGTCACTCTGTAGCTTTTAAAAAGGATGTTATGCAGTTTCCACATATTTGATTTTCTTTCCTTGATCTTTCTATTGTTGATTCCTAATTGTATAGAATTTTGATCTGAGAAGATGTTTGTAGTATTTTGATGTTTTAAAATTTACTGAAATATGCTTTGTCACCTAACATATGATTTATTCAGGAGAATGTTCCATGTGCATTAGAAAATACTGCATATTGTGTTATTGTTGAGTTGAGTGCTCTGTACAAATCTATGAGGTTAAATTGATTGTATTGTTCAGTTCCTCTGTGTCTTTGTTGAGTTTCTCTCTGGTTGTTCTGTCCTTTTTATGAAAGTATTGTATTAAAATCTATTGTTATTGACAAATGACTTGGTTATTTCAAATACCTTCTTTAGACAGCATAAGAGACGACTGTACACATGGACCTCGCCAGATGGAACACATAGAAATCAAATTGACTACATCTGTGGAAAGAGAAGATGGAAAAGCTCTATATCATCAGTGAAGATAA
>NW_006408652.1:5313843-5320035 GCF_000296735.1 Chrysochloris asiatica | reverse complement strand
AAGGTGGGGGTCAGAGAAAAAGAGGAAGACCTCTAACGAGATGGATTGGCCAGGTGGCATCATTGATGGACTCAAGTGTGGCAGCGGTAATGAGGTTGGCCCAGGATCGGACATTGTTTCATTCTGCTGTGCATGGGGTTGCTATGAGTCGGTTCTGACTCGATGGCACCTGACAACAACAACATTGTTATTGTAGGGTTATCTATTTCTTTCTTCAGTTCTGTTAGAGTTTGATCTATGTGTTTTGAGGCTCTTTCATTTGGAGAATAGATATTTATTATGGTTATGTCTTCCTGTTCAATTTACCATTTAATCCTGTGATAATGTCCTTCTTTGTCTCTATGCTCTTATTTTGCCAGAAATTAGTATTGCCATTCCTGTTCGTTTTTTATTGTCATTAGTTTGATGTATTTTCCCATCCTTTAATTTTTTTTTCAGGCATATATAATAATTTATATCTCCAAAGGGCACATTCTGCAAGTCGGCTCCTGGCCACCAACTCTTAGTCCTTCTCTGCTTAGTCCATGAATCTAGAGTCCTCAGCTGCTCCCATCCTTTAATTTTTAATGTATGTATGTCTTTGTATTTAAGCGGTGACTCTTGTAGACAATATATTGAAGGATCCTGTTTTCTTATCCATTCTGTTACTCTCTGTCTCTTGCCTGGTGCATTTAATTCGTCAACATTTAGCATCATTATTGACAGGTATAAACTGATTACAGTCATTTTGTGGTTTGTTGTTTTGTGATGCTGCTGCTTTCTTTAGTCTGCATATTTTCTTGTGCTAAGTTCATTTTTTTGTGTGTATGCTTTTTCTTGTCAATTTCTTCATAGTTTTAATATTTACAATATCTTTATGGATTGTTCTTTTCTTGATTTGATGTGACGGTGTATTACATTTCTTTGAGGTTACCCTTTAATTTATTGACTTCTCCATTTTAAAACAGTCTGTCTTATCTTGAAATATACTTGACTTCCTTACCATTTTGCATTCTGTAACTATCTGTTCCCTTCTTTTGCTTTGTAGTTGTGTTCATTATAAATTGAAGTATTTGCTTCTCTAGTTTCAGTCTTTTAGTTTTGTTTGATTCTGGATACTTCTATGTCTGGATTGAATTCTGGGTGGTGTTACTGTGTATGTCAATCTCTGGTTGTTGTCTGCTCTTGTTGATTCTTAGTACAAAGGGCCCTTTAGTTAGGTTTTTTGTTTTTTAGCTTTTCTTGTGCATTGAGTGATAGTTTACATGGGAGAACATCAGTTTTGCACTCATCCTATCATATTTCGTATCACTGCAATAATTACAATCCCCTCCATGCATCACCATTCAATAGTATTTGCTTCTATTCCCTCTGGTTTTTGTTTGTTTTGTAGGGGGTGTACACAAAAACACTCAGGAATATATAATCATTTAAACAACCCAAGGGCACATTCTGCAAGCCTGCCTCTTGGCTGCCAGCACACAGCCTTTCTCTTTCCATGAGTCTAGGGTCCTCAGCTGTGCTCTCTTTCCATGTCCTCATCTCTGCCTCCATCTCTGATGTTGCTGCTTCTCTGGATAGGGTCTCACATTCCACTTGTGCTCTTCTCCCTTGATTATCCTAGGGTCCTTTGTTCCTGAATTGTAAGATTAATTACTCCCCCATTTTTGTTACAAAACTTCTACCTTTACAGTTGTGACAGTCGCAATTAGTCATGATGACAATTACTCACTATTGAATCATAAGAATCTTATCCCCATCTCGTTTCACCAGACCCATGTAGACAAGATGAAAACTATTCACTGGGGATTCTACCTTTCCCACACTCTGAAATGAAACTTCCTCTTTAAAATTTGTAAACCAGCTACTTTGTGCCTTTATAGCACCTCCTCCCTTTATTACTTTTTATAAAGTTGAGTTGGTTTTACTAATTCCTTTAACTTCTGTTTATCTGGAAATGTTCTAATTTTACCATCATATCTGATGGACAGTGTTGCTGAATATATAATTCTTGGTTGGCAGTTTCTTTCTTTCAGAGTGTTTTGTGTGTCTCCCCATTGCCTTCTTGCTTTCATGGTTTCTGTTGAGAAATCAGAACTTAATTTTATTGGTTTTCCTTTGCAGTTGACATTTTGTTTCTCTCTGTTTTCAAGCTTCTTTCCTTGTCTTTGATTTTGGAGAGCTTGATTGTGATATGTGTTGGTGATTTTCTTTTGTGGTCTATCCTGTTTGGGTTTCATTCAGCATCTTGAATGCTTACTTTCTCATCTTTCATGATGTTAGGGAAATTTTCATCCAGTAGCTCTTTTGCTCTTTTCTGTGCTTTTCTTCCTGTTTTGGAATTACTATTATCTGTAGGTTAATCCTTTTCATGCTGTCCTACATGAATTTTAAACTTTCTTCAGATATTTTCATTCTTTTTTCTAATTGTTCTTCTAGCTCATTAATATTGAGAGATTTGTCTTCAAGCTCACCAATTTTGGCTTCCATTGATTCATATCTACTCATTTTTCTTTTCATTGTGTTGTCAATTTCTGATATTTTAGTATTAATCTTCTGGATTTTTGTCTGTAGGTTTGGTATAGTGTCTGATCCTTTATCTATTTTGTTTGACTGTTTCTGTGGCATTTAACTGAGTTCTTCCTTATTTTCCTTGATTTTTCTGTCAGTTATTTGGAGATACCTAAATATCTTTCTCCCGGATTCTTTTTCAGGTAGGTTCAGTGCCTCTTCTTCTTCAAAAACATTTCCAACTCCACCACTTGGTTGTTTGTTTGAACTATTCTATCGTGTTACTTCATGTGAACAGAAATTTTCTGCTGTGTTTGAGGCAAATTGGTGTTGTTGTATTTGTATAAAATTGATTAATATATGTTGGTGTATTCTTATGTGTTCACCAATTGCTTCCTGGTGGGTGTGATCAGGAGATGAGCTTGTGCACCATTCTCTGTTTGTACAATTCAGTTCAGAATGGATTTAGCTGATGTTGGTTGTAGTCACTGATCTGGTGTATGTTGTTTTTGTTGTTGTTAGGTGCCATTGAGGCAGTTCTGACCCATAGCAATCCTATGTACAAGAGAACAAAACACCACCAGTCCTTTGTCATCCTCATAATTGTTGCTATGCTTGAGCCAATTGTTACTGCAGTTGTGCCAATCCTTCTCCCTTTCTTCTTTTCCCCCTTTTTTCCCTCTACCCCACGTATTTGTTGAGCCACCTCTCCTTGTGAGAGTCATTTCGGAGCTGACCAGGGTCAACTTTTCGGATTTGGGGCAGGACTTGCCTTAGCATGGTTATTGCAGAGATGTCTTCCCAGGGGCTGACAACCTAAGTTGGAGTGGCTCTGATTGCCTAGAAAGAGGGAGTTTTCCTGGGCATGTATGCTGTTGGAGACCAGCCTCACCTCTAGTCATCAGGGGAGTGTGAGAAACCAGAAGAAAAAAAGAAAAGAAATCACACTTTTGCCTCTGATAGCTGCAGAAAAATTCAAAGGGTAGCCCGAGAAGGCAAAGTCAAACATTATAATGAAATGTACAAAGACTTGGAGTTAGAAAACCAAAATGGAAGAACATGTTCAGTATTACTCAAGTTGAAAGAACTGAAGGGGGGAAAAAAATCCATGCCTTGACTTGCATTATCAAAGGATTCTATGGGCAAAAAGACTAGATGCCAAAAAGACTAGGTCAACAGTTAACCATTTCAAGAGATACCATATTATCAAGAACTGAAGGAAAAAGTTCAACCTGCACTGAAGGCAGTGACTATAAACAAGTCTGGACTATATGGAGAAGAACACAGCATCAGGATTGGTCGAAGGCTCATTACAGATAAAGCAACCTTGCTTGCTGAAAATGAAGAGGACTTGCTACCCAAGCTACCGCTTTCAGTATGGATTACAACTCAATGTAAAGAAAAATCCTCACAACTGGACCAAGAAAAAACATCATAATAAATGGAGAAAAAGACTGATGTTTTCAAATACTTCATTTTTCTTGAATCTACAATCAGTAGCCATAGAAGCAGCAGTCAAGAAATCACACAATGTATTACAGTAGGCAAGACTGCTGCAAAAGATCTCTTTGAAGTGTTAAGGAACAAATAGGTGTACCTGACCCAAGTCATGGTGTTTTCAGTTGCTTCATATGAATACAAATGATGGACGGTGAATAAGGAAGACTGTACAAGAATTAATGATTTTGAATTGTGATGTTGGAGAAGAATATTGAAGTACCATGAACTCAGAAAAACAAACAAATATGTCTTGGAAGAAGGGACAGAATGCAGCCAGGTTGCTCCTTAGAAACGAGGATGGTGAAACTTTGTCTCATATACTTTGGGCATGTTATCAGGAGGGACTAGTCCCTGAAAAGGGACATCATGCTTGTTAAAGTACCAGGTCATTGAAAAGGAGGAAGACTCTCAATAAGATGAATTTACATAGTGGCAGTAACAATGGGCTCAAACAAAACAGCAATCATGAGTATAGCAAAGGACAGGGCAGTATTCTGTTCTTTGTACATAGGGTTGTTTATGAGTCAGAAATGACTGATAACACCTAAAAACAACCATAGTATGTTTACCATTCATCTGTTGGTGGGCTAGTGTGAGTAATGCTGTGCTGAACATGTATATATATTCCTGTCATGCTCTTATTTCTCTAGGATATACACCTAGTAGTAGAATTGCTGGATCATATGGTGTCTCTATTTCTAGCTTTGTTAGGAAGCACTACTGTTTTCCTCAGTTGTTAAGTGCTGTATAGTAGGTTTCAAATCTTAGGGAGTACAATAGAGCACAACAGTCCTATGTTACCCTCAGAATTGCTGCTAAACTTGAGCCCATTGTTGCTGCCACTGTGAAATCCATCTTGTTGGGGTATCCCTCTTTTTCACTGTCCCTCCTTATATGTCATAATATGAGAGACAAAGTCTGACCATCTTGGCTTCTAAGAAGCATTCTAGCAGTACTTCTTGTGTGTGTGTGTTTTAAAGGTTTTATTTTGAATTGAGTGATAGTTTACATGGGAGAACACTGGTTTTGCACTCAACCTATTGTATTTTGTTTCATTACAATGATTATAATCCCCTCCATACATCATTGGTTAACAGTATTTGCTTCTATTCCCTCATGATTTTTGTTTTGTTGTTGTTGTTGTTTTGATGTACACAGAAAGACGCAGGAATATATAGTCATTTAAACAACCAAAGGGCACATTCTGTAAGCCAGCCTCCTGGCCGCTAACACACAGCCTTCCTCGTCCATGAGTCTGGAGTCCTCAGCTGCTATATCTCTCCATGGCATCTCCTCTGCCTCTATCTCTGGTGTTGCTGCTTCTCTGGTTAGGGCCCCACATTCTGCTCACGCTCTTCTCTCTTGATGGTTCTAGGGTCCTCTGTTCCTGGAATGTAAGATTAACTACTCCCCCATTTTGTTACACAACTCCTACCTTTACAGTGACAATCGTAATTAGTCAAGATTCTGGCTGTACTTCTTACAGCACAGATTTATTTGTTCTGGCAGTCCATGGCATAGTAGTTGTGCTGTTTACACTCCTACCAACAGCGTATAAGTGTTCCATTATCTCCACATTCTCACGAACATTTGTTGTGTTCTGTTTTTTTGATCATTGCTATTATGGCCCGGATGAGCTATCTTGTTTTGATTTGCATCTCTCTATTGGCTGGGGTCCTGGTATGGTGCTGTAGGATAAGCACTGGACTGCTAACTGCAAAGTCAGTCACTAAAACCTACCAGTTGCTCATTGGAAACCCTATACAGAAGCAAAACTGATTTGATAGCACTTAACAACCACCACCACAGCAGTGGTTGATGCTGTAGAATGAGCATTGGGCTTTTAGCTAAAAGGTTGATGGTTCAAACTCACCAACAACTCCTCGGAAATCTTGTAAGAGTCACTATGATTCAGAACTGACTCAAAGGTACTTAATAACAGCAATGGTTAATTTTAATTGTGAAGTCAGTGGTTCAAACCCACCAATCACTCCTTAGGAGAAATATGAAGCTGTCTGTACCCCTAACCTAAAGGTCGGAGGTTCAAATCTACCCACTGCTCCTTGAAAATACTATGAGGTGGAACTGATTTGACAGTACTTAAAAGGTGTGCGACAAGATTGTATTCTTTCACCATTCTTATTCAACCTGTTTGCTGAGCAAACGGTCTGAGAAGCTGGGTTTTATGAAGAAAAACGTGGC
>NW_006408652.1:5311006-5313298 GCF_000296735.1 Chrysochloris asiatica | reverse complement strand
AGAAGGATATCATGTTTGGTAAGGTGGAGGGTCAGAGAAAAAGAGGAAGACCCCCAGTGAGATGGATTGGCCAAGTGGCAGCATTGATGGACTCAAGCGTGACAACAGTAGTGAAGTTGACCCAGGATCGAGCAGTGTTTCATTTTGCTGTGCATAAGGTCACTATGGGTCAATACCGACCTGATGGCACCTAACAACAACAACAACAATGATAACAATGGCTGGTATTGTATGATAAACAATGGACTGCTGGCTAAAAGGTCAGTGGTTCAAATTCACCAACCACTCCTCAGAAACTCTATACAGGGTCACTATGAGTTGGAGACAACTTACCAGAACAACAGTACAATAAACTTATGGTTGCTATTATTTAGAATTGACTAAGTGGCAGTTGGTAATGCTAATCATTATGATCATCTTTACATTTGTATTTGTTGGCTGCCTGAATGTCTTCTTTGATGAAATGTCTGTTCATGTCCTCTGCCCATTTTTTAATTGGGTCTATTGTCTTTTTGTTGTTTAAGTGCTTAAGTTTTCTATGAATTTTAGAGATTAGTCCCTTGTCCAGTATGTCATTGCAAAAAATTATTTTCTAGTCTGTAGGTTCTCTTTTTACTCTTTTGGTGAAGTCTTTTGAAGTACATAAGTGTTTATTTTTTATGATTCTCACTTATCTAGTTTATCTTCCATTGTTTATGAACTTTTAACTACGCTATTAATTTAGTTATGGATTTTTGGTTATTTATGTCATAAATTAGGGTCCCTAAGTTTGCCTCTACTTTTTAAAAAATATCTTTATAGTTTTAACTTTTATGTTTAGATCTTTGATCCATCTTGAGTTAGCTGTTGTATATGGTGTGAGATATGGATCTTGTTTCATTTTTCTGCAAATGGAAATTCAGTTTTTCCAGTAACATTTGTTAAAGAGACTATCTCTTCCTCATTTAGTAGATTTCGACCCTTTTTCTGAGATCAGTTATCCATAGGTGGATAGATTTATGTTTGGGTTCTCAATTCTGTTCCATTCGTCTGTGTCTGTCATTAAACTAGTATCAGTCTGTTTTGACTATCATGATTGTGTAGTAGATTTTGAGATCAGGAAGTGAGAGACTTTGCTTATGTGGGGTCTCATTCCTTTGCATATATAGATTGTGCTTAGTTTCCCTCCCCCTCTTTAAAGAATGATGTTGAAATCTGGATTTGTATTTCAGTATATCTATAGATTGCTTTGGGTAGTATTGACATTTTCATAATGCTAAGTCTTCCTGTCAGTGAGCTTGGTGTATTTTTCCATTATGGAGGTTTTCCATTGGTTTCTTTCAGTAGTGTTTCATAGTTTTCTTCACATAAGTCTTTGTATAAGATCTCTGGTTAGGTTTATTTCAAGTACATCTTTTGTGTGACATTGTGTAAATGATGTTTTCCTGATTTCCTTTTTGGTGTTCTCTTTGTTTGTACAGAGGAATCTGAATTTTTTGTTAAGTTGATTTTGTATCTTCCCAGTTTCCCAAATCCCATTAGTTCCAGTAGTTTTCTTATTGAGTCTCTGGGATTTTCTACATATAGAATCATTGCAAATGGGGATAGTTTTACTGCTTCCTTACCAATTTGACTGACTTTTATTTCCCTTTCATGCTTTATTGCTCTGGTTAGGACTTCTATTACAGCCTATTTCTTTCTAAGATAAACCTCTCCATAAAACCATTCAAGCATATTCATAAATGAATCAGTTAAGACAGATAAATTATTATGTTGTTAAGTGCTGTTGAGTCAGTTCGGACTCATAACAACTCTTTTTAGGGTTTCCAAGGAACAGCTGGGGAATTTGAACCACCGAACTTGTGGCTAATAGTCCAGTACTTATCCTACCTACAGCACCATACCAGGAGTCCAGATAGATCATTACACTGTGTTATAAAAATCCAAATCTCAGTGGCTTAACACATCAAAAGTTTGTCACTCATGCTATTAGCAAACATAGTTCAGCAGTGGGTTCTGCTCCTCATAGTCACTCTAGACCCCAGGATAATGGAGGGTTCAACTCAGTATGTGCTTCCAAGAGCACTGGGGCAAAGAGAAGAGACAGAATAAAATTATGCCCTGGTTTTCTAATCATCTACCTCCAAGTCACATGCATATCACCTCTACATTTCACTTCCTTTCATGTCTCATTGGCTAACACCAGTCACATGGCCACACCTAATTTCAAAGAAGGTAAGGAAGAAATGTCAAGAAAACAAAAATCCTCACCGCTGGACCAATAAACAACATTCTTTTTTTTTTTTTTTTTTT
>NW_006408652.1:5307375-5309709 GCF_000296735.1 Chrysochloris asiatica | reverse complement strand
CAAAAACAATATTCCTTCTTTTAAAGCATTTATCCTATTTTGTAAACCTTGAACTATTTACTCTTGGATGGTGAGAGCAAGACTAATCTTCCTAGAAAGTTGAGTTACATGGTTACACAGGGGAAGCAGTGGAGAGGGCAATAGAAGTAACATATCTTAACAATGCAATGATTCCTAGTATGATGGCAACAACAAAACATGTGGCACGTTAAAAGACCAGGCCAGCACAATGCATGGCCTCACTTCTGAAACATTGTTGTTGTTGTTGTTAAGTGCCGTTAAGTCGGTTCCGACCCATAGCGACCCTGTACAGGGTTTCCGAAACATTAACAGGTAATAAAACACATGATGAGTAATGAACAATTACAACAATTGGTAACATCTGTTAATTTCCCATTTCCCACCCCCAACAAGCAAAATGGCAGAAAGTCTCTGGAGTTTAAACAGTCTTCCATGGGTTAAACAGTCCTCAAAGCGTTTTAAACAGTCTTTAAAATGTTTTTCTGCTCTAGAAGTGGCTTGCTGGAACTTGGTGCTCTTGTCAGAGGGGCTTCTGTTGAGATGCAACTGAAGTCTTCTTTCAAGGTGGCTCAGAGGTGGATGCTGGCTGGCTACCACGAGGCAGGAATGGGGGAGGGTCACTTCAGTCGGGCTAGAATCCATGTGAAAGAGTCTTTGTTCTGAAAAATAGGCTAAAACTTTCGCTTTTTTTGATTAAAAATATATTTAAAGTACTAGAATTGGGAAACAGATGAGAGGAGATTCATTGCAAGTGATTAAAAGCAAGGTTAATATCAATCAATCCAGTGCTAAAGTTTCTGTAGTCGGCTGTAACATGGCTGCACTAGCCATGCTTTGTGCCAGAGCTGGGGAAAAAACTTTTATTGAAACTCTCTCAAGTTTCGGTTTATAATTCTCTGCCTTTGCCCAGGTATCTGAATTCACAGACTCTTGCTAATATTAAAAGCCAATTGTTTAGCCACACCACTTGCTGCCTTTTCATTAATAACTCTTTTGACTGCCTGCAAAAGATGAGCCACAAGATTCCCACAAGCTCCATCTGACCTCGGCCTAACTCCACGTGAGCCAGGCCTGCCAGTCGCAGGAGGCAAACTCTTGGCTTTTTTCCTAGCCGCCTTCCCAGAGGAAAGGTGTTTTCGCTCTGAGCAGGGCCCAGCCTTGTTCGCCATGGAGCCCACTGCCTGCCACACTTGACTCGGCTGCTGCCGCTTTTTGCTGGAGGCAAAAGCCTCGTCTCCTTTCAAAGCCGCTTGGAAGTAAAAGCGCCGCGGCTTGGATTTTTTACTCTTTGCCGCTTTAAGCCGAGGGCAATGGCGATTGTAAGACCAATCTGGGCTCTCATATCGGGCAGCCTCTCCTTCTAGAGTGAATTCGTCCTCAGAATTTATTTTAGCAAAGCCTAAACCAGAAAAATTTGACTCTTTTTGCACCTCAGCTGAATTTAGCAAAGACTCATCACAGGCCAGAAATTCATTCTCAGAACCGGCTGTGCTAGCAAGGCCAGGTAACTCAGTAATTTCAGCATGAGAGCAAGCTTGTTTTACAATATACCAATAAGCAAAAGACCCATTTAAATCATTATATTGAGCGGCTTCCTCCGCCAAAGTAAGCTCATTTTCAGGACTCCCTTTCTCAGTATCTAAAGTCAAGGAGCCTGGTACTTCTTGCGCTTTAGTTAAACTTGTTACATACATAGGGGTTAGGGGTTCCTTAGCAAGCTCTTTCGGCTTCGTTTTATCTAGGAGAGGGAGAGATTCATCACAACCTCAAAAATCATTCTCAGACTCGGGTAAATCGGCTTCAGCATGAGTAGGAGTTTGTTCAACAATATACCCATAGGTGAGAGCCTTTTCAGGGACGGGATCCTGGCTACATTCCCTGAGCCAACGTTTCGTCTCCCTCTCGATTCTTTTCCATTCTGATTCCCCCAAGATTCCACTCTCAGGTAACCGGCGGCTAATCAGCTGGACACACTTAACAAAATTAGACAAGTTTCTTTCATCAACACACATTTTTCTTTCTTGCAGAGATTTCTTAAGAATTTTAAGATATACAGGATGGAGACTAAGAATTTTAGGATATACAGAATGGTGACTGGGCTTTCTCTGGCCCCCCATCCCCTTAACTTCCTTACTGCTCCTTTCCAGCCTTACTCTTTGACTAAAGGGACCGCGGTTCCCATGAGCAGTGTCCGGCATGGACCGAGGGTCATCACTAAACAACATTCTTATCAATGGAGAAAAGATTGAAGTTGTCAAGGACTTCATTCTTCTTGGATCAACTATCAACACTCGCGGAAGTAGCAGTCAAGAG
>NW_006408652.1:5269676-5306840 GCF_000296735.1 Chrysochloris asiatica | reverse complement strand
GTCCAGGATCGGACATTGTTTCGTTCTGCTGTGCATGGGGTCGCTATGAGTCGGTTCCGACTCAATGGCACCTGACAACAACAACAACAAGAAAGTATAATCCTATGGCTTATGTGAAAGAATGAAAGAACTGTGAACATTCCCACTGATTGCCAAAATATATGGATACAGTATATTTCAATAGTACTTATCTTGCTTGAGTTTTACTTTTCCCAACTCTCTCCTGGTTAAAGGTTACAACTACCTTCCCTTTCTTTGGTTCAAAGCATACATTTGGGGGAAAAAAAACACAAAAACACACACAACAAAAATGCCTGCTGTGGACAGAAGTAAATTCATTACACATTGGCTTATGTTTTGCTAGATAGTCCAGAAAGTTCCTTAGAGGTAAGAGAATGAGAGAGCAGGACAAGTTTGGGAAAGTGTCAGACTGTGTTACTTTAGAGGACAATTAATTACCCTTAATAATTTGCAATTTAATGCTTGATGTCCCATGCAGATCACATCTGCTTGGCTACAAAGGCTATTCAGGGAACAATAGCCCTAACACAGCTTTTTGGAAGGAGATTTTTAAGAGCATTCAGGTGTGTTGATAACAATCCCTTTTGTTGAGGCAAACGTTTGGATTTAGTTTCTGCCTCCATCCTGGCTTGTTTTTGCATGTCTGATAATGTCACTTAACCTTCCTCCACATCATTCCTTACTTACCTGCAGAGAGGAGATAAAGCTTACTTTGAAAGCTCTTTGGGAATTTCATAGGAAAGGGCTAGCAAGTAACCAGAGCCTATGAGGATGGTAGGCTCAGTTAATATATATTGACCTAATCTTAATCATTCATGTCTTTCAAAAGCATACTTGATATAGAAGAAGACAAAGCACCCTTTGGTGATTAAAAAAAAAGTCACTTGGAAGTCCTGGCTCTATCAGTTCCTAGCCCAGTAAACTTGGGAGAGACATAGCCCTTCTATAAAACATGGACAATAATGTCTACTTCAAGATACTGTTCTGAGAAGTAAAGGAGAGAAAATATACAAATCACCTGCATTAGTGTGTGGCATGGCTTAGACAGACAATAAAAAACAATTATTACAATTAAAGAGTAGACAAAGATAGGGATGCTTTTAGAAGATTCAGCAAATCCTCAAACATCTTTTAACCCAGTGTGCATTGATGTTAGACATTCTGGGTTAAAATATTCCATCTTCATAACTCTTTCTCTGTAATGATAATGTGCACAGTTACAGAGTTTTTCACCTCTTTCAGAATTAATCATGGTTGCTTATATTTTTCTCTGAATCAATAAAACATTTGCTTTCCAAAATGGATATTAAAATCTTCAAAGTTACATATATTCTAATAGAGGGAAATTATTTTGCCTTTATCATTTAATGATTCAAAATTGGGGTTCAAATATTCTCTACTGTAATATTCATTATTAATATGCAATAGTAGCTTTGGAGTTAGTTATGAATGTGTAAATTCTTATGATATCACAAATTATGGCTTTGCATCTTGAATCACCTCTTATATTAAATATGGATAAAATGTAGATAGAGAGGTACATTTATTTGATAAATTCAGCAGAAAGGCATACTGATCAAACAGGCTTTATGTGAGGCTAGGGGAGATTTCTCTAAAAGTATAATTTTTCTTAGGATCTACCAATTTATCATGATATATTTTTCTGCTACTTAATGATGAAGTCTTACATAACAAATATCTACATCAATTCCTTTTGCATATGTTGCTAGCTTGACCTGTATAGGGCATCAAATGTTTGAAATGAGCTAGTTGAAAATGCACTTTTAAATAACTTGATTGAGAAAAAATTTGAATGGCAAAATACAGGAGAATTTTTGTTCATTTCTATAATACTAAGAGCTGGAAGAGGCATTGAAGATCATCTGTAGTCCATTGCCTTCATTTGGCAAATTGCACTAACTACCCTAAGAACTCAGATCCCTTGTCCAGGGTCTCATAATTGTCAGAGACAGAAGAAGGATTAGAACTCAGACTCCTTACTACCTTCCTTGTTCTGTTTCATTCCTAAAATATGATGGTCAAGGGTTAGAAACTGCCACTAGCACATCCTATGGAAGGACTCAATGGTCTGTGTCCTCCTTGGGACACAAAGTGCAAGATAGCTGTCATATTTATTTTCTATTTCTCTTTGAGAAGAGGCCAGAATGAGCACACAGATATTTCAAAGGGAACAGGTATATGTTCAACAGTAAAGAACATCTACCCACTCGCCCCAAGTTCCCACAGCAAGTGTAACATGTTCAATATTGATAATAAAGGATGAATTAATGATTCATTGAGAGATGAAAGAATATCCTCAGTTTATCATTGCTTCTCTTTCCTTCACACAGATGTAAAACTCTTTGGGGTTCAAGCAGAGATGTGACTCCAACTTAAACTATTTTTTGTGGTTCTAACTCAAGTTTCTGTGATGATGCATTAAAACACAACAATGACATGAGCTCCAAGGCATTTTCTGTCTTCAAATACTCCTATGCAAGGCTTTGTGTGCTAGCGTTCAATTCACATATATGACTGCATTTTACATTGTTATTCTTAATAAAGCTCATCACTCTAGGCTGTGTTATTAAGTGTTGTTGCTGTTGTTAGGTGCCTTTGAGTAGATTCTGAACCACAGTGATCTATGCACAACAGTGCCTGGTCCTGCCCCATCCTCATATCATTAAGCTTGAGCCCATGGCTGCTGCTACGGTGCCAATTCACCTCATAGGGGTTCTACCTCTTTTTCACTGAACCTCCACTTTACCAAGTATAATGTCCTTCTCTAGGCACTGGTGCCTCCTGACAACATATCCAAAGTATGAGAGACAAAATCTCGCCATCCTAGCTTCTAAGAAGTATTCTGTCTGTATTTCTTCCAATATAGAATTGCTTGTTCTTCTGGCAGTCCGTGACACCATTAATATTCTCCAACACCAAAACTCAAATGCATCAATTCTTCGATGGTCTTCCTTATTCACTGTCCAACTTTTGCATGCATATGAAGCTACTGAAAATACCATGACCCGAGTCAGACAAACTTTAGTCCTGAAACTTACATCTTTGCTCTTGGAACACTCTAAAGAGGTCTTGTGTTGCAGATTTGCCTAATGCAATACATCATTTGATTTCTTGACTGCTGCTTACATTAGTATTGATTGCGAATCTAAGCAAAATGAAGTATTTGATAACTTCAATCTTTTCTGCATTTATCATGATGTAATTTATTGGTACAGTTGTGAAGATTTTTGTTTTCTTTACATTGAGGTACAATGCATACTGAAGTCTGTGGTCTTTGATCTTCATCAGCAAGTATTTTTAAAGTCCTTTTCACTTTCAGCATGCAAGGTTGTATCATGTGCATATTGCAGGTTGTTAATGTGTATTTCTCCATTCCTTATGCCACATTCTTTTTATAACCCAGCTTCTCGAATTATTTGCTTAGCATGCAGATGAATAAGTATGGTGAAATAACACAACCCTGACAGACACCTTTCCTAATTTTAAACCGTTCAGTGTCCCCCCTGTTCTGTTCCAACGACTGCCTCTTGGTCTATGTACAGGTTCCTCATGAACAGAATTAAAGTGCTCTGAAATACTTATTCTCCACCTTGTTGTCCATAGCTTGTCATGATCCATACAGTCAAAAGCCTTTGCATAGCCAATAAAGCACAGAGAAACATCTTTCTGGTATTGTCTGCTTTCAGCCAAGTTTCATCTGACTTCAGCAATGCTATCCCTTGTTCCAGGTCTTAGGCTTGAATTTCTGGAAGTTCCCTGTTGATGTCCTGTTGCAATAATTTTTGAGTTATCGTAGGCAAAAATTTACTTGCATTTGATATTAATGATATTGTTCAATAATTTCTGCATTCTCTTTGGAATGGGCAATCTATTCAATTGGACTTTAGCTTTCCAATCGATTGGCCAGGTAGCTGTTTTCCAAATTTAAATTTCTTGGCATAGATGAGAGAGTACCGCCAGTGCTGCATCAGTTTGTTTAAAGATTTCAATTTGCAGTCCATCAATTCCTGGAGCCTTGTTCTTTGACATTGCCTTCAATGCACCTTGGACTTCTTCCTTCAGTATGACTGACACTTGATAAAATGCTGCCTCTTGAAATGGTTGAATATCCTACTATTTGATGCTTTCTGCATCATTCAATAGTTTGCCTGCAGAATCCCTCAATATTTCTAGTTGAGGTTTGAATTTTTCTTCTGTTCTTTCAGCTTGAAAAATTCTGAGCATGTTCTTCTCCTTTAGTTTTCTAACTCCAGGTCTTTGCACATCTCATCATAATATTTCACTTTGTTTTTTGAGCTGCCCTTTGAAATTTTCTGTTCAACTGTTGTACTTCCTCATTTCTTACATTTTCTTTGCTAGAAAGCAAGTTTCAGACTCTCTTCTGATATCCGTTTTGGTCTTTTCTTTCTTTCTTGTCTTCTTAATGGCCTTTTGTTTTCTTTCTGTATGATTTTCTTGATTCATCCCTCAACTCTGGTCTTTGATCATTAGTGTCTAATGCATCAACTGTGCCCTTGATATGGTCTCTAAATTCAGGTGGGATATGTTCAACATCAAATTTTGGCTTTTGTCGATTTGTTTTAATTTTCTTTAGCTACCACCTGAACTTAGATATGATCAGTTGATGGTCTGTTCCACAGTCTTCCCCATAGCTTTGTTTTGGCTGATGATATGGAGTTTTCCCACTGTCTCTTCCCACAGACATAATCAATTTGATTTTTGTATATTCCATCTGGTGAGGTACATGTGTATAGTTGCCTTTTATGCTGTTTTAAAAGGTATTTGCAATGAGTAAGTGACCTTGTAAAATTCTATCCTGTGGTCTTTAGCATAGTTTCTTTCACCAAGGCCATGTTTTCTAACTACTGATCCTTCCTATTTGTTACCTACCTTTACATTCCAATCACCAGTAATTATCAATATATATTGATGGCATGTTTAATCAATTTCAGCTTTAAGAAGTTGGTAGAACTATTCAATTTCATCATCACTGGCTTAAGTGCTGGTGTATAAATTTGAATAATAGTTGTATTAACTTGTCTTCCTTCTAGGCATATGGATATTATCATATCATAGACAGCATTATACTTGAAGATAGATCTTGAAAAAAAAATTTTTTATGCTGAATACAACACGATTCCTCTTTAATTTGTCATTCTGGCATAGTGACTCATATGATTGTCAGACTCTGAATGGTGGATACCAGTCCATTTCAGCTCACTAATGCCTAGAATAGTGATGTTTATATGTTCCATTTCAGTTTTGACAATTTCCAATTGTCATATATTTATATTTCATGCATTCCGTGTTCTGATTGTTAATGGATGTTTGCAGCTGTTTTTTCTCATTTTGAGTTATGCCTCATTAGAAAATGAAGGTCCTGAAAGCTTTACTCCATTCCTGTTACCATGGTCAGCTCTACTTTGAGGATGTAGGTCTTCCCCAGTCATATTTTGAGTGCTTTCCAACATAAGGGACTCACCTTTTGGCATCATGTCAGACAGCGTTCTTGTTCTAGTCATCATGTTTCAATATTTAATATTATGGTGCTATCTGACCGTGGTCACTGGTATTCATAAGGCTTTCTGTGGCTAAATATTCAGAAGTAGTCCACTTCTCCTTCTCTATAGTCTTTTTTTTAGCCTGAAAGCTCAGCTGAAACTTGTCCACCCTGGGTGTACCCTGCTGGTATTTGAAATACTTGTGGCACATCTTCCAGCATCATAGCAACATGCAAGCCATTATAGTACAACAAACTGACAGGTGAGTGGTGTTATTAAGTGATAAATGGCACTGTTGTTGTTGTTAAGTGTCATCAAGTCGGTTCTGACTCATAATGACCCTATATAGGGTTTCTGAGGAGTGGCTTGTGAGCCTGAACCACTCACTTTATGGTTCAAAGCAACTTTGCAGTCCAGTGCATTAGCCCGCAGCACCAAACCAGGACTCCAATGAATGGCATTGAATAATATATAATTTGGCAACACTCAGTCCAGTCATGTTATTAGTCAATACTAAACAGAAGTAAAATAAAAATAGAAACATCAACATGGTTGTCTTATAATCATACCTAAATATTTTTAAAAGTTGACAGAGTAAATCTAAATACAGAAAAAGAAAAAGAATGATAGTGCTGTGATATGATGTAGAGAAGTCCTAGTGGTACAATGGTTAAATGCTCACCAGAAGGTCAGTGGTTAGAACCCACCAGCCACTTCAAGGGAGAAAGATGTGAAAGTCTGTTTCAATAAACATTACAGCCTTGGAAACCCTGTGGGGCAATTCTACACTATCCTGTAGGGTCACTGTGAGTTGGCAGTGGGTTTGTTGTGTTTGATGTGAAGTAAGCAAGAGAATGAAAAGGAAAACCATTCAACAGTTGTTGTGGAGTAAACAGTGAGTTCTTGGAAGGAAAAGGATGGCAATCAGCTACTCTTTGACTTGCATAAGAAACAACGGATGCAATGAAAGAGTATCAGAAATAAGAATTTAAGGGCTGTTCACTGTAAAATGGCCAAACCACCTGCTGTGTAAGTTCTTTGTTCAATTTGTTCAACCAAATCTTTATTGTAAGCCACTTTCCTATATGAAAATAATTGGTGAAGTGATTTTTTTTTAATATAGTAAAAATCCAGTATAAAAGATTATCCAGGCACCAAATAGTAAGCTATATTTCCAGACTTCAAATTATTTCCATCTATAGAGCTCTGGTAGCGTAGTGGTTACGAATCAGGCTGTGAACCGCAAGGTCAGCAGTTCGAAACTACCAGCTGCTCCACGGGAGAAAGAGGAGGCGTTCTGCTCCCCTAAAGATTAACAGCCTCGGAAACCCTGTGCAGGGTCGCTATGAGTCGGCATCGACTCCACGGCACACAACAACAACAACAATAGAGTAAATAATTGTCAGTGAATAGTGAAATTGGATTCTATGAGTATCTGGTTGCACAGACATAAGATACAGAGGTAGAAGGGTGGATGCAAGTAAGATACAGAGGTGGGAGTAGGTGCAGATTTGCTGCAATGCACTTGAAGCCAGGGGACACCAGGTGTCGACTGATGCATGGAACACCATGTTCCCCTTAGAGTTTCCATACTCTGTGATCCATCCATGTTGTCAGATTTAGGATTTCAGGTCTTGCAAATCACTTTAGAAAGGTCTTTGCATAATCTTTAGAAAAAGTAGAATTAATCTCTGCAGAGGACTGGTATGTACCCAGTACTCTGCTGGACACCTTACATGCATTATTTTACTTGGTCCTTATCTGATCCAAAGGAACCTTGTTGGTTCAGTGTTGGTTCAGTGTTGGGCTGCTAACCTCAGGCTCTATGGTTCAGATCCACCAGCCAATCCACAGGAGAAAGATAAGACTGTCTGCTTCCATAAAGATTTATGGCCTTGAAGACCCTAAGGAACAGTTCTAGTCTCTCCTATAGGGTTGCCATGAGTTGGGATTAACTCAATGGTAGTGGGTTTGTTAACAACTATGTTGTTAGCTGCCATTGAATCACCTTCAACTCATGGTGACCTCATGTACAACAGAATGAAGATTTGCTTGGTCCTGTGCCATCTTCATGATTGTTAGTAATGCTCAAGTTCATTTTTGCGGCCACTGTGTACTTTGAGCCTTCCAACCTAGGGAATTCATCTTTCAACTCTCTACTGGAATTTTTTTTTTTTTTTTTTATGAAATTCATCAGGCTCTTTTTAAAATTTCAAAGAATAATATTTTGTTGTATTTTTGGTGAAAGTGTACACTATCCATACGGTTTTCATTGGTTGATTTTCAGAAATAGATGGTCATGCTTTTCTTCCTAGTCTGTCTTAATCTAGAAGCTCCGTTGAAACCTGTCTACCATGGGTGACTCTGTTGGTATTTGACATACCAGTGACCTAGATTCCAACATAACAACAACATACAAGCCACCACAGGGTGACAAATTGATAGATGGGTGGTGGACATTCACTCTAGGAGGTAGGCATTATGACTTGGATCCTCAATTTACATGTGAAAAAAGCTGAGACAGAGAGAAGTCATGTAACATGCTTAGCTGGCTAGCAAGTGGCACATCTGGGATCTCAATGCAAATATGGATACTTTTTGAGCCTGTGTCTTTCTCATACTCTGTGCTTCTTGTCATATTATGTTTGCTTGAAAATAAATGTTTTTAAACTAAAGGCAAAAGGCAAGCAGTCAGTTGAACTCCCTTTGGTGAGTTTTAAATGAGGTTTCTGTTTATGGTATTACAATTCTACTGAATTTCCTGGCTAGCATTCTTAATATTCAGCTCCATAGTCATGTACTGAGGTATGCCCATGGATTAATTATTTTTCTGCAGTGGTGAGTATTTTCAGAATTGAACTGTTTTAATAGCCAACTCTAGGCAGGCACATATGCGTGTCTGCACATACATACACACAGAGAACAGATCAAGAGACCTAATGTTATTGCAGCATAATCAATATTTATGCTTGATAAAGTGTATAGACAGAAGTTTTCAATTAAGTAAGCAGATTAAAATAGCAAAACTAAAATTGAATCTCAACTAGCTTGAATGTTTAAGAATCAATGCAGTTAATGTTCCAGTGAACTAGAAATCAGTGGTAAAGATCCTCTTTGTTTTCCCTTGATGGAAAACCTGTCAACCCCTTTTTCTGCCTTATGGACCTATATATTGCCAATGACATTATAGTGCCCATCAGGTTCTGGTTTGTACCTTGAAGACACATACACCTGTGATTTCTTTAAAGAAGGCTCCAGTGGAGAAAAAACAACAACACAGTTTGATGGGATTGGTTGGGTGACTCTCATCACTCTTTCCATCATTCTGTTTCCTATGGCCTTGAATCCTTTTTTTTTTTTTTTTTCTGATTCCTGATAGGTGGCTGTTGTTCAAGAGTCAACCCTCAAAATAATCTAAGATAACAACCTAGAATCTTTTCATCTCAAGCTGGCCCTCTTGAAATTGACTGGATAATTCCACACAGAGCCATGCTATTAGCACATAAAAATCTACTACTATCCAAACTTTGGGAGTCCTGGCGTGGCACTGCAGGATAATGTGCTGGATGGCAAGGTCAGTTTGAGCCACAAGATCAGCAGTTCAAACCCACCAGATGTTCCTCTGAAACCTTATGTAAGGTTGCTACAAAGTCAGAACCGACTCGACAGCACTTAATAACAACAACAATCCAAAGTCTGTAGGATAAGCACTGGACTGCAAACCACAGATCAGCGGTTTAAACCCACCAGCTGCTCCTTGGAAATCCTATGCATGATCACTATGAGTTGGTATCTACTCAACAGAAATTAACAGCAACAATAACAACAGCCAAAGTCTGTAGCTGAATAAATAAGAGTCCAAAGTAGGAATTCAGGCCACTAGCCCACATCTTACTTCATTATTATTTCTGTAATATCATTCTTTGTAGGCCTTCTCAACTTGACTCCTGCATTCCACGTTTCCTGGAGATAAGTACAGTTTTAAACTGTTATTCATGGTGATTTCAAGCCCTTTTTAGATCATGGATTAAAGTATCTTTTCCTAGTTTGACCCAAGTAAGCCTTGGGCAAGAGGTACCTCATACCTCATTTGGAGTCCCATTTGACTGACCAGTCAAGCTCATCCTTTGCCTAGTACCCATAGAAGAGGTAGACAGGATCACTTTGGTTACCTGTGTTTGACCCATCACTTAGATCATGGGCTATATGGCCTACATTTCATTATTTACAGTAGTGACCTTTTGCGTCTCATATTTCCCAGAGATTCAGGATAATCATGGTTAAAATATTTTTTGTTGCTTACCTTTATAAATGTAGAAGACACAAATCAGAAACTACATCTGAACTCATCTCAATATATTCATACAAAGTTTTTTTTTTTTAAAGAATAAATACTTTGGACTTCAGACTAGGCAGACATGCTACACAGACCATCTACAACAAAGGTATGAGAGACCATACAAATAAAACAGACACAGATGAAAATCCTGGAACCCTGAATTTTAGAAGAAAGGTTACAAAAGTGCATTGAGTGCTTGCTGGGAGAAGAAGCTGAGTAGAAACGTTGAGAGAGGGAAACTGACTTGTGAATGGTCAGACAGAAGTGGCACAACCTTCTTGAGCTTTTGTGAGCAGCTTTGATGACAGAAATTACTTACAAGGAAACCACAAAAGACAAAGCTCTGATTTTTCAGCAAAAACCATGCAGGCTAAAAAGCAACGGGATGACACATATAAAACTCTGGAAGAAAAAAAATGCCAACCAAGAATCGTATACACAGCAAAGCTGTCCCTTAGAAATTGGACATTTCCTGATAAACAGAAATGAAACAAATTTGTAATAACAAGACCAACTTTACAAAAATACTAAAGGATGCTCTTTGGACTGAGAACCAGCAACAACCTGAGATTAACATACATGACGCCACCCAGAACTCAATTCAGATATAGAAGTATTTAAAGTAAAACAAACCTACAAGACTGACAATAGGGAACCTGAGATATAAATTTATAATGAAGTCAATGACGAAGCCAAAAAAAATGACATAATATAGATACAGAACTTCCAAATGGCAAGGAAGTCAAATAGATTTCAAGATAAAACAGACAGTTTTAAGTGAGGGGGAAATTAATGAATTACAGGGTAACCTCAAAGTGAGTGAATATACATTCATGTCAACATAAAAAAGAGGAAAATAAAAAAGATTTAGCAAACATTAATACAAACAACAGAAATGAAGGAAATGAAAAGAAAGCTCACAAACAAAATTAATATGGTGGAGAAAATTATGTGGAACAAAAAAACCAGTAGCATCACAAAAAACACAAATGATAGCAAAATGATGGAAATCAATCCGTACCTATTAATAATTACACTGACTGTAAATGGATTAAATGTACCTGTCAAGAGACAAAGAGTAGCAGAATGGGTAAGTAAACAGGATTCTTCAATATGCTATTGGCAAGAGTCACATTGTACAGACAAAGACAGAAATAAACTAAAAATCAAAGGATAGAAAAATATATCAATCTAATGGCAATAAAAATTGAGCAGGGGTGGCAACTTTAATATAGGATAAAATATACGTTAAGGCAAAACACTAGCATAATAGAAAAAGAAGGAAATTATGTCATGATTAAGGGGGTAGGTTGAACAAGAGATCATAACCATAATAAATACCTTAGCCCCCAATGAAAGACTCTCAAAATACATAAATAAAACTCTGATAGAACTGAAGAAAGAAATAGACAGCTGTTCAATGATAGTAAGAGATTTTAATATTCAATTTTGATGATGGATAGAACAACTAGATAGAATCTCAACAAAGACACAGAAGAACTAAACAGCATAATCAACCAACTTGACCTCATAAGCATGCAACCCAACAACAGCACAATATACATTATTTTCCAGTGCACATAGAACATTCTCCAGAATAGGCCATATGTTAGGCCACAAAGCAAGCCTCAATAAATTTAAAGACACCAAAATAGTACAAAACACAATGCTATAAAATTAGAAATCTATAATAGGAAGATCAATGAAAAAAATCAAATACATGGAAATTGAAGAATACTCTAATTAAAAGCTACTGAGTAATAGATAAAATAAAAAATGAAAAAAAAATTCTTTGAGTCAAAAGAGAATGAAAGTACAATTTAGCAAAACCTTTTACCTAAAGGACAATTTACAAAAAGCAGTTCTCAGAGGGAACCCTGTGCATCAAGATTGTATTCTTTCACCATACTTATTCAATGTGTGTGATGAGCAAATAATCCAGGAAGTTGGATTACATGAAGAAGACCGTGACATCAGAATTGGAGGAAGATTCATTAGAAACCTGTGATATGCAGATGATATAAACTTGCTTGCTAGAAGCTAAGAGGACTTAAAATGCTTACTGATGATGATTGGAGACCCCAGCCTTCAGTATGGGTTGCACCTCAATGTAAAGAAAACAAAAATACTTACAAACGTATCAATAAATGGAGAAAAGATTGCAGTTGTCAAAGACTTCATTTTACTTGGATCCACTAGCAACACTCATGGAAACAGCAGTCAAGAAATCAAACAACGTATTTCATTAGACAAATCTGCTGCACAAGACCTCTTTAAAGTGTTCAAGAGCAAAGATGCCAGTTTGAGGTGTGCCTAATCCCACGTATAGTATTTTTCAATAGCCTCATATATTCATGAAAGATGGACAGTAAATAAGGAGGACCTCAGAAGAATTGATGAATTTGCACTATGGTGTTGGTGAGGAATAGTGAAAGGACAATGGCCTGTCAAACGAATGAACAAATCTGAGTTAGAAGAAGTACAGTTAGAATGCTCCTTAGAAGTGAGCATGGAGAGACTTTGTCTACTGTTTTTTTGACATGTTATTAGGAAGGACCAGTCTCTGGAGAAGGACATCATGCATGCTTGGTTAAGTGGAGAGTACTGATATGGTGTTGTAGGATAAGCACTGGACTGCTAATCACAAGGTCGATAGTTCAAACCCACCAGGTGCTCCTCAGAAACCCTATACAGGGTTGCTATGAGTCAGAACTGACTTGACAGCACTTAACAACAACAAATAAATGGAGAGTCAACAGAAAAGAGGAAGACCCCCCAAAGAGATTAAATGACACAATTTCAATAATAATGGACTCAAACATAACAACAATTGTGAGAGCCACACAGGACCAGACATGTTTTTTTTTTTGTTGTTTTTTTTTTTGTTATATATAGGGTAGCTATTTGTGAGAACTGACTCAACAGAACCTAACAACAGCAATGGTTACAAATGCATTTAGGAGTTCCTAGGATAAGGTAAAAGTAATTTGAACAAATATTACATTGAAATGTGTTTTATTTGTTTCAAGCATTTACTTTATTTACAATTTAAAAGAAGCCTCTGAAAGCTTGCTAAAGGAAGACTTTGCTTCTTTTGGTTTCTTGATGTTAACAGAACCTTTAGTGTAAGTTGGGAATATATAAAACTGAAAATCACTAGAAGTTACCTCCTTGATTGTTTTAATATCAATCAGTAAGAGGCTTAAAAAGGCTTAGCATCAATTACCTGACTAGACAACCAACAGAAAAATAAAATTTCATCCAAAATAATGGTGATAATTGGCATGTTCTGGATGCTGGCGACCTTATTCACATGCCATGTGATTATTCCTTCATTATGCCCCACTGAAGATATGGCACTCTGGGGCTCCATGATTCAGAGGATAAAGCTCAATGTAGCAGCAATCTTACACAAAGAACGTGGTGGGTGACAGGTAAAATTAGGTAAATTAAGCATCTGATTTTGGGACTAGTTAAATGTGTTCCTACCAAAGCAGTTTATTAGTGTAAGCCATATTTACCTAGTTATTATGATTAGATTTACTAATGTAGCACCAGTTTTCTGTCCATTGGCGAGACTGTAAATTTTACTCCTGTTCCATGGTCAGAAGATGCATCTATTTATGCTAGTGTGATATAGAGTACCCTTCTCTGGTTGGATCATCCTTCCTATCACTCTTGGCTGGTTCCATCCCACCTCCTTTCAGGGTTCAGTGAAAGCCTTCCTGCTCTGCTTCTTCCCTGCCCCAGTCCCTGAGGTTTAGGTGAGGTGACTGTTGCATCCCAGAGGCCAGACTCACAAATTTCAGGATGTCCTTTCAAATGGCTTGAAAGGGGTCTGCAACAACTGTATCAGTCTCATAGTCCTCTTACTGATGGATTTTGATGTCAACAGGTGGGTCTCATCAAGACACATGGCTTTTTAAGCTCTTTTTTATATACTTTTTTTTGGAGGGGGGAGGTAAGTGAAACATTGCCATTATTGATCATGAACAGTCAATCTTCAACTTCTTAGGATTCACATTTATATGCCGTATTTAAAGAACTAGTTTTAAGCCTTGGACACCTGAGTATCTGACCCAGGTGTCTGTCACATGAATCCCCTTACATCCTGCCTTTCAAATCATCATATACTAGTGTGTTTGTCTGTCACTTATACCTGGTAAAGTTCTTGATGGCAGTCAAAATATTTTGTTTTTCATTAACACCCTAATGCCAGATGCAATGCCCGCCATATAGCAGGTGCTCAGTGTTCTGTGCTGATTGAACAACCAATGTTGCTGGATGCTTGAGGTATTATCTCAGAATGTTAGTGACCATTGTTTTTCCTCATTTCACAGATTAAGAAAATGAGAATCAGTGGGTTAAAATAAGAATGCCAAAGATCACAGAGAAAGTAGGTGACTGAGAGGGGTTTTGAGGTCTGTCTGACCTCAAAGGTCTTGCCCTAAAATATTATGCATAATGCCTCTAGTATCTGAATCCTTCCTCCAAAGAAAACAGGGACCTAGGCTCTGTACCACAGCTTGGATGTGTACATCCACCTATCTGGGATGGGAATTCAGGTTCTCAGGCTACGACCTATGGAAGGTGTTATGTAAGAAACATCCTGTGGAAAAATGATGACAAAGATTGGCAAGCAGTCCTACTGGACCATCAAACTGAAGGGGCTAGGCAGAGGAAGAGTCCCAGTATAAGGGAATCTGGTCAAGAGAGCTGGAAAAGAGCAAGAAGATTCCAAGTGAAGCCAGTGTCTTGAGGGATTGCTAAACTGGAAAGAGTAGCTGGGCTGGGTGTGTACTTGTCAGGGTGCTAATCGACTCAGACAGCTGAATAAGCATTCATCAATTTTGATGTTCCTCAAGCATTTTGGATCACTTTCTTTTGGCCAGCCACTGAAGATACAGCCATAAGCAAGCCATGTCTCTTAGAGTAACAGAGAAGGCAATTACACACACATGTCCAGACATTGGTGCCCAGTGAGTGCTCACACCACCCTGTATCCATGGTTGCCTAGCAACAATCCCCATAGGAACAGATTCTAACCTGAGTGCTAGGGATATAGCAGTGAAGAATGTAGACAACAATCTGCCACCAACATAGGATTGTGAAGTGATACATGGGACTAGAGAACACGATGACACACCACCCTTTCCCTTCAGGACCTGATCCATGTCTCGCCTCTATGGTTGAACATGCCACATACTTCCCAACAAATACCAATACTAAGTCAAGGGCAATTCCATCCAGTCTCTTGACTCAGACCTGTGAGGACTTTGGTTCAAGCCCCTTCTGTGCTGGGATTGGCCAGGCATTTGTGTGTTGTTGTTGCTACTTGCTTTATGTTTTTATTGTTGTTGTTAGGTGCCATTGAGTTGGTACTGACTCATAGCAACCCTATGCACAACAGAAAGAAACACTACCTGGTCCTGAGCCAACCTCACAATTGTTGCCACACTTGAGCACATTGATGCTGTCACTTTGCCAGTCCATCTTGCTGGGGGTCTTCCTCTCCTTCTCTGACCCTTCACCTTACCAAACATGATATGCCTCTCCAGCAACTGTTCCCTCCTGACAATATGTCCAAAGTATGAGAGACGAAGTATGGCCATCCTGGCCTCCAAGGAGCTCTGACTGCACTTCTTCCAACACAGATCTGCTTGTTCTTTTGGCAGCCCATGGCACCCTCAACATTCTCCTGCAGCACCATAACTCAAAAGTATCAGTTCTTCTATGGTCTTCCTTATTCACTGTCCATCTTTCGCATGCATATGAGGTTATTGAAAATGCCATGGCTTGGGTCAGGCGCATGTTAGTCCTCAAGCTGACATATTTGCTCTTCAACATAAAGGTCTTGTGCAGCAGATTTGCTTAATTCTGCTTCCATGAGGTGGCACTGGAGGCAGTCACTCATCTATGCCAAGAAATTTGGAAGACAACTATCTGGCCAACTGATTGGAAGAGATCCATATTTGTGCCCAGTCCAAAGAGAGGTGACCCAACGGAATGCGGAAATCATTGTACAATATCTTTGATATCCCATGCGAGTAAAGTTTTACTAAAGGTAATACAGAAACAGCTGCAAGCATACATTGACAGAGAACTTCCAGAGGTTCAAGACGGATTCAGAAGAGACCGTGGAACAAGGGATATCATTGCTGATGTCCTATGGATCTTGGCTGAAAGCAGGTGCTTTATTCACTATGCAAAGGCTTTCAATTGCATGGATCATGGCAAGCTATTGACAACATTGCAATGTATTCTGGAACACTTAATTGTGCTCATGAGGAATCTGTATATGGACCAAGAGGCAGTTGTCCGAACAGAACATGGGAACACTGAATGGTTTAAAATTAAGAAAGGTGTGCGCCATGGTTATATTCCTTCTCCATACTTAGTCAACCTGTATGCTGAGCAAATAATCTGAGAAGCTGGATTATATGAAGAAAAATGTGGCATCAGGATTGGAGGAAGACCCATTAACAACCTATGATGTGTAGATGATACAAACTTGCTTGCTGAAAGTGAAGAGGACTTAAAATATTTGCTGATGAAGGTCAAAGACCACAGCCTTTGGCATGGATTACTTGCTTTATAATGACACTCAATTTAGCCATTGTCTAGAACCAAGGAATTTAATTAGATAGTAAGCATATTTATTGATAATCTATGGCCATATGGCAACACCCAGAAAAACATGGCCTTTTACATGTGAATCTGAGAGTATCAGTGTACACCTCTCCCCCTGCTCCCCTCTAGGCAATCTGGACCAGAGTCATCAGAGGACTCAAAGGGAGCATTTTCAAATACAAACACATGTCCAGTTGTACTTGTCTGTTGCTCCACTCTTATAGTACTTAGTGTGTTTGCATAGAATTAACTAGAAATTCATCTAGCGAACAAGGTAACTAAATGTTTAAATTGTTCTGGCGTGCAAGTTTGATGGTGACTAACTGAAAATTCAAGTTTTAAGGATAGCAATGGGAGGGAAGCAAACACTGCCTGGGAAAAAACAAATTTTATTAGGACCGTATGTGAAGACCCTCTACAGCGGAACACAAGCTACTACCTGGAAAATGCATCATATTTATTTCCAAGCCGGATGGAGGATTCCATGTTACATCTCTACTCAGAGCCATTTTAATCCCCATCCGGCCTCTTTTATTCTGGTTTCAATATCAATTTTTATTGTATTGACTTGGATCTGAAGAACCACAAATGCTTTGTTATCAGTTTTTGGGATTAGTCAAAGTGAAACACTTTTGAATCCTAGTACATGGAATTTGACAGGGAACTCAGGACAGGGGTCCTGGGAATATTATTTTATGCATTACCCACATATTTACTTTGGGCCAGGCTCTGTGCCATCAGCCCATTAGCTAGAATACAAAGCTCAATAAGGCATATCCCCCAACTCAGCCAGGCTCCACAGTCTAATAAGGGTGTAGTATACAAAGTGATGATTATAAAATGATGGGGGGGGGGAGGGGTGGATACTAAGAGAGATGTTGTTAAATTCCATCTGGTCAGTTCTGACTCATATCGACCCTGTATAAGGTTTCCGAGGAGCAGCTGGTGGATTTGAACTACAGCCCTTTTGGTTAGTAGTCCAGTGCTGATCCTACAGCACCGCACAGCCATGTACAGCAGGAGTATACATCTGTGGCCAAGGTCCTCACACCCCAAACCCATGCATTGGAGTTGACTCTGACTCATAACAAAGTCAAATTGTGTTTCATAAGGTTTTCAAGTGTTAGAAACGAACCCTGATGTTGCTCAAAAAGATACTCAGTAAGAATAAATTACCTTGGCAAGGCAAAATTTATTTCTGCAGAAGGGTGCACATAACTGTAGGAACAGGCTAGCGAGCACACCAGGCGGGCAGTCCACTCACATTTTTTTATTCCTGACGAGAGTCTTAAGGCTGTGTCTCACCCCCATTGGCTAGGGCTTTGACCGCACAGTCTTGTCCTTCAAATTGTTAAGGCGTGACTTCTTGTCCTTACTTGGTTGTCTAGGGGACTTTAAGGAAGTTAGAAAGTCCCTACTCACTTCAGGAAGTAGTAAAAATATAAAAGAAAGGTCATCCAAATACAATAAAAAGGATTACAATAAACTTGAAGAAAAGACAGTCATTCCCACAAAAGGCTGTGCTCTCCAGGCCTTTCCTCTGAGGAGCCTCTTGTTGTTGTTGTTACTAAGTACTGTGGAGTTGGTTCTGACTTGTAGCGACCTTGTAAAGGGTTTCTGAGGAGCAGCTGATGAATTTGAACCGCTGATCTTGTAGTTCAAACTTGACATTCCAGTCCAGTGCATTAACCTGCAACACCACATCAGGACTATAGATGGGTTCAAAGTACCAACCTTTGGGTAAGTAACTAGGGTCCTATTCCAGGATTTAGTAGTTGCAAGGGTTTGGCCAAGTAATTAAACTCTGAGGCCATCCATGTCCTGAATGGATTCAGTGAATGGATTCAGGAATGGATTCAGTGAATGGATTCAGGAAGCATTCTCAGGTGCCTAATGTGCGCCGAGAGAGGATCGGAGGAGGCCAGAATGGGGGTAGTGACACTGAGAAGAACCCCATGCTCTTTTAAGGAAACCAACTTCTCCAAACGTAGCCTCTTTTATATGCATTAGCTAGCATCTGGCATTGCTGGTGCTGACAATGATTCACCATACACAGTATTTACTTCACGTTTGGCAAATGGCCAGGGACCAGCAAGCACCGCCTCCTCCCCTCTGGGCCCAGCACACAGAGCTCATTCAGTGCCAGTTCTTTAGACTCAGCTGGGCTTCGTGCCCCTCCAATCCCTGAGCTCCACCAGCTCTGGGGAAATGACAGGCCCTGGGAATCAGGAGACAGTGCCCTTCCTCATCCCGCTCAGCTGCCCTACTGTCTCGGGGGTCAGGGATTGTCCCGGAGGCAGCGCAGATTTGCGTGTGTTTGCTGTGAGGGGTTCGTGGATAAAAACTCTTTCTCCCGCCCCCACCCCAACAGGACGTGGGCGGTTTGCAACCCTACTGGACTGAAGTCAAGATTCGAAACTCAGCTTCTTCTTGATGGTGAAAGAGAGTTTAGAGCAGTGCCCAGTTTCCCCAGGACTTCCCTCTGTCATTAAGGATAGTCTTGCATAACACCAGCAACAACCAAACTGAGGTCCAGGGTTACAGACATTTGGGAAACGCTGCAGTGCATACCAGCTTCCCCATGTACAATACATGTTTGGCCATTGAGAAATTTTTTGGCTTGCCTGTACCTGGCTAGTTTTAGAGTTTTGTACTTTAGTCTCCACATGACTGGGGTCCACGGATGGTGCCAACAGTTAATAATCTGGGGTGCCAACGCAAGGGTTGGAAGTTCACTTCTACCCAAAGACTTCTCAGAAGACCTGGTGTACTATTTCTGAAAACAGAGCACATGAGTCGGAATCTACTAGACAGCCACTGGTTTTTATCCATGTGACTGGACAAATTAGTCTTCTTGAACGTCTGTTTCCTAATCTGTAAAACAGAGACAGTACTACACTTGAAGACTGGTATGGGGATTACCTGATAAGTAATCAATCAATAGTTATTAGTTTTGCAGTTTGGCCTATTCCAAATCTAGGCTTCCCCAAATCAGTTCTCTTGGTACAATTGTGTTTTCTCCTTAAGGTTTTAGCAGAAAGATCTGCAATCCACACACCTATAATTTCTGTGAAATAACCCAACATTAGGTTGATTTCAGGCAGAATCTGGAGTGGTTTGCATTAATAAGGAGCCATCTTGGGCGCATCTTGAAAACAGAATCCCCATCTAGACTTCAAGTTAACAGCAGTGAGAGCACTTTTGTGTTTTTTATTTCAGCATAGGAAAATAAGGCACAGTTATAAGGTTTGAGGAGGTTCTGAATAATCAGGAAATTAGTGAGATTTCAGGGGCCCTTTGTTTGAGTAGAGGGGCCCTGTTGGTACAGTGCGTTAAGCAGTGGGTTGCTGATCACCAGGTCAGTGGTTCAAACCCACAAGTGGTTCTGGGGAAGAACGATGAGGCAGTCTGCTCCCATAAAGATTTACAGTCTCAGAAACCCTAAGGAGCGGATCTACACTTTTGTATAGGGTTACTATGAGTCAACATTGACTCAATGGCAGAGGGTTTGGCTTGCTGGCATATAACACGCATGGTTGTGCAGAGGATTTAATGTTGGGCTGCTAATCAAAATGGCAGTTTGAATTCACCATCTGCTGCACGGGAGAAAGAGGGGTACGTCGGCTTCCATAAAGATTTATAGTGTTGGAAGTCCATGGAGCAGTTCTACCCTGCTCTATAAGGTAGCTGCGGGTTGGAATTGACCCCATGGCAGTCAATTTTGCTGACTAAGGAGCTCTGGTTGCGTAGTGGTTACGAATCGGGCTGTGAACCTTAAAGTCAGCAGTTCGAAACTACCAGCTGCTCTGCGGGAGAAAGATGAGGCGCTCTGCTCCCGTAAAGATTTACAGCCTTGGAAACCCTGTACAGGGTCGCTATGGGTCGGCACCGACTCGACGGCACTTAACAACAACAACAACAACAAGGAGTCCTTGGGTGGCACAAATGGTTTAGCATGCAGCTACTAAGTGAAACAGTTGACAGTTCAAATCCACTCAGAGGTGTCTCCAAAGAAAGACATTCAGAAAGATCACAGCCATGAAAGCCCTATGTACCATAGTTCTATTCTGCATACATGGGGTCACCTTGAATCAGAATTGACATGGTGGCAACTGGTTTGATTTGGGGTCTTGCTTAACTAAAACATTTCTCCATCTGCTGCATGTTGTCCAAAATTACATGGCAAAGTTTTTCTTTGCATAGTTGGATATCAAAACGATTATTGTTGTCATTAAGTGCGGTCAAGTCAGTTCTGACTCACAGTGACCCTGTATAAGGTTTCTGAGGAGTGGTGGGTGAGCTTGAACTGCTGACCTGGCAGTTCAAATAAACTTTTCAGTCCAGCGTATTAACCCACAGCGCCACACCATGATGGATGGATGGATGGGTAGATAGATATAGCATAATGCTCCTATGCTCTTACCTTGCTAAATTGTCTTTGTGTTCAGGGTAGCTTTTCCTTATCTGAGGGTATCTGTTTTGTTGCCTGCAACTCTATTTTCTCAGGTACATTTCTACAGATTCTCCCACTGTTGCCTATCTATCAGTTTCGGACTCCTGGTCTCCTAATAGCTGCCTGCTTCTTGGATTGAAGAAGGTCCCCTGGCCACCTAGCATCTCTGCTGGTGGGAAGAGTGAAGCCAGTCCCCAACCCATACGTGGGCCTGTCAACCCAATGCCCCAGACATTGGCTTTTCAAAGGTCAGAGGACACTCCCTGCCATCGCTTCCGCTTTCTCAGAAGTGCTGTTTTGTTGGTTGCATTCCCACAGCTGAGCATGTCATAAAGGAGCTCTGTTTGCTGAGGGTTTGTTAATAGCAGCATCTCTGGTGAAAAAGAAAAAAAAAAAAAAAATTCCAAGAATGTGGGGAATCTTGTGTTCATTCATTTTGAAATCTAGGCCCTTGCTGCAGAGTTGGCTTCTAATCTTAGTTTTGATACATTCCAATTTCACAATTCAAACTCATCTTGACATACTCAAGTTTCCAAGTATTTAAATAACCCTCTATGCTAAATTTGGTGTAAATTGCATTAGCTAGACTGGATTATGGCACTGCCTGTCACCCAACAGTTACAGTGTCTTTTGAATACTGTCAGAATCTATGATAGTATTTATGATTTAATTTTTGTTTTTGAGATTTTTGTTAATATTTACTATTTAGCCCTGTCAGTGAAATATTTTTGACAATTTATTTTGTAGCACAGTAAATACCAGTTATAACTTCAAGTTGGCTTTGATGTGGGAATGAAAGTGGGGGAGGGAATGAAAGGCTGAGGCACTCTGTGACTTAGAAAGTGCCTTTCCCAGGACTCAAGTGTGAATCCTAAAGAAAGCAGCTCTGTTGGAGGATAATAATTAGGCTGTCTTTCTTTCGCTGGACTAAATTCCAGTGGGATCCCAGTTGGCCTGGAAGTCTGAGAGCCTGTTTCATTCTGTGTTTAGGATGCATTCCTCTGCAGAATCCTGGTGATTCTTGATTCTGGAGATCAAGGCAGATAATTTATTATTATAACTAGATTGATAATTTATTATTATCCATTATTGATAATTTTTGTTACCATTCCTGATAATAATTGATTGCAAGCCACACTTTAATTTAGAAGCAGTTACTCCAGTTTTGGACTAAATACAGTCTTCTAAACAGTGTGTGGCGCTGCAGGATAATGCACTGAGCCAAAAGGTCTGTTCAAACTGCAAGGCTGGCAGTTCAAACCTACCAGCTGCTCCTTGGAAATCTTTTACAAGATCACTATGAGTTGGAACCAACTAGACAGCACTTAACAACAACAACAACAACAAACTGTGAAAGGAAAATGAAAATAAATATCTATGGTCATATTAATATTACCAACTTTGTGTGGCAAAATGCCTTTTTTTTTTTTAAATCTTTGTGCCAATATTGCCAGGACCACAGGCATTATAGCAAAGAAGAACATTCAACTCATTCCTAGAGCCCAGACTGAATCTTCAAGCCAGCCTGCTGTCATGTCACATCACCAGAGGAATCAACTTAGTACTGGGGTGAGCTGAGTCAGTTTATTATCAATACCATGACTCAGTCCATGTGATCCTATCAAAAGGAAGTCTAAGCCAGAAGACAGGTGAATTCTCTCTGGGAACTCAGAGCCCTTGTTACTCTTAAGCGCTGTCAAGTCAGTTCCAACTCATAAGGACTTATGGTTTGAACCACTGACCTTGCGGTTCAAACTGAACTTGCAGTCCAGTGCTTATCCTATACCGCCACACCAGGATTCCTATGTTGTTGTTATTGTTAGGTGCCATTGAGTAGGTACTGACTCATAGCGACCCTATGCACAACAGAAGGAAACATTGCCCGGTCCTGGGCTAACTTCACAATTGTTGCCACGCTTGAGCCTATTGATGCTGCAACTTTGCCAATCCATCTCGCTAGGGGTCTTCCTCTTTTTCTCTGACCTGCCGCCTTACCAAACATGATATCCTTCTCCAGTGACTGGTCCCTCCTCACAATATATCCGAAGTATGAGAGACAAAGTTTGGCCATCCTGGCCTCCAAAGAGCACTCTGGCTGCACATCTTCCAAAACGGATCTATTGTTTCTTTTGGCAGCCCATGGCACTTTCAGTATTCTCCTCCAACACCACAACTCAATTCTTCTATGATCTTCCTTATTCACTGTCCAGCTTTCGCATGCATACGAGGTTATTGAAAATACCATGGCTTGGGTCAGGCACACCTTAGTCCTCAAGCTGACATCTTTGCTCTTCAACACTTTAAAGAGGTCTTGTGCAGTAGATTTGTCTAATGCAATATGTCATTTGATTTCTTGGCTGCTGCTTCCTATAAAAAAATTTATAGGATTCCTATAAAAAGCACTAGCAGTGGATCATTGTACTTGTTAACTAAGGAAAACACTGCAAAGCTTGCCTTCTTTTCTCCAACCCCTTCCTTCTCAAGGCTCCAAACTCTCTGCAAGCCCCATCTTATCTGGCCTTTCTTTTCTTCCTGGTTCGGACTTGATAACTGAACTCGAGCATATCATGTCTATGGGTAACTCAGAAATCCATAAGCTGCTGTGGCTGGAAATTTGTGAGGACTTTACTCTACACAGTCACAGCTAGACAAAGCTGCCCTAAAACACTCATTCCAGACACCCAATGCAGTACAATCAATGCAAAGAGACTGGTACATCCTTCACCATAGCTTGAGGCTTCCAGAGAACCACTGGACCCTACTTCATACTGACCACTCTCAGCCCAACTACCAGCTGGGTGTGGCATGTTTTTTTCTTCTTCAGCATGCCCATGGCTCTTTGTGTCTTATTCTTGAATTCTGTCCTGCATAAGAATTTGTTAGCTGAATATCAATCACTCAAATGATCATGAGCTTCTCAAAGTTGAATCAAGCCTCAGGTCCCTCTTCTTTTCTATACTGTCAAACATCTTACAGGATTTCAACAGCTTCTGAAATGAAATTACTGTTATGACAGCCCATCATTGCATAACTCGAGGAGAGAATAAACAGCAAAGAGGCAGAAAGGGAGACTAAATGTGAGAGGTAGACTTAAGTTTCTGAGAAGCCATTTGTGGAAACAGTGTGTTAAAATGGTCCACAAACATGCAGCATTTGGGATTTAGCATTATAAAGTCTCTCCTTAAAGGATTCCCTTTGCTAATATTGATTTCATTCATATTGGAAAATCCCATCTCCTTGTATATCCCCCATAAACAATAGCAATTCTGAAATGACCAATTATATAAAGTTATTGAGCAAAGGGAAGGGGGACATTCTTATAGATTAAATGAGAATCCAGGATTAGTTTTTGGCTGCCTGATCTCTTCTTCAATCAGACTACCCGTCTTTGTTGCTAGATAACATTGTAGCTTTTGTTAGGACACTCACTAGTAACAAAACATAGGCAATCAGTATAGTCCAATTTTTAAAAAAGCTTTTATTATGAATTGAGTGGAGGTTCACAGAGCAGATAATCAGTTTTACATTCAACAAATCATTACAATGATTACAAACCCCTCCATGCATCATCAATTAACAGTATTACCTTTTTTTTTGGATGCACACATACTACATTGAAAATACATATTCAGTTAAATGTTCAAAGGGCACATTTTGCAAGCCAGCTTCCTGACTGCAGGCACACTGCCTTTCTCAGTCCATGGGACTATAGTCCTCTGCTGCTCTGTCTCTCTATACCATCACCTCTGCCTCTATGCCATCGCCTCTGCCACCATCTCTGTGGTCACCACTTTTCTGGTTAGGATCCCTTGCTCCTCTCATGCTCATCCCTCTTGATGGTCCTAGGGTCCTCTGTTCCTGGAATGACAGATTAACTGCTTCTCCCTTTAAGTTATGCCTCTTCTACATTTACAATTGTGACAATCGGCATTAGCCCTGATAACAATAACTCACAATTGAATCATAAAATCCTATCTCCATCATCACCAGACCCATCTGGACAAGAGGAAAATTATTCAGTGGAGATTCTGTCTTATCCCCTTCATCTGTCACTAAGCACCCTCATGAAAGCTTGAAACCAGACACTTCATGCCTTTATAGCCCCCAAACTTTGATAGCCAAAGTCTAAGTTGCCTGTCCCTGTCAATCCAGTGTACTGAGGAGGCAAGCTTGATCCTTGATATGAAGAATCCTTCTCTTTCAGTTGGAATTTGGTCAACTTCATCCATAAGCAAAGGTCCAGTTCATCAAGTTGTAGAAATTTATGTTTGATCCCTGTATCAAACTTCTTTATCTTCATCTGATCAAATTCTGGTCAGCAAGCCATCCAAGGTAGCTCAAATGGGTACTATCTGCAAGTTTAGGAGTTCTTGTACACTTCCCCCCACTTCAGACTAGCTAGTATTGCCACAGTTGAACAGTCTGCCCCACACCCCCACCACACCCCACCTCCTTGCTAGTCTTTCTATCAAAAAGTATCTTCTGTTCCACTAGCCACTCCAGGTTAGTATGTGTGTCTTTTTAATTGGCAATGTCCCACCTCCAAAGTTCTGGTTGGGGTTCAGGAGTGCACCTAAGACTCCATACTCTACAAAGGCTTAATAAGAAGCCTGTTTCCCTAGGAACGTTCTAGTCCCCTTTTAGGTAATCTAATCAGATATCAGCAGTTCGAAACTACCAGCTGCTCCGTGGGAGAAAGATGAGGCTTTCTACTCCCATAAAGATTTACAGCCTCGGAAACCCTGTGCAGGGTCGCTATGGGTCGTAACCAACTCGACGGCACTTAACAACAACAATCAGTTATAAGCTTTCTGTAATCATATTTCCCAATTTACTTTTTATCCCACTTAAATGTCTATACTACAATAGTAGGCAGGGGAAACCAATATCTACAAAACAGTCAAATACCTTAACATTATTTCCCTTCCTTTACCCAGACAGACTGTATCACAATCCCTGTTGTTCCAAGGCTGTGCAAACCTCACAATCTTCCTCTATCCCATTTCCCATTTCCATTGGTTCCATGATGTCACCCATGTGGCTTCTTATGTGTGTTATTTGTGTCATCTCCCTCTCTTCTTTTGTTAGATTTAAATCAGTGGTTTGTCAATTTTATTCATCTTTTCATCGAACCAGCTTCTTGTTGATTCTTTCTATAGTTTTTCTGTTTTCTAGCTCATTTATTCTTGCTCTAATTTTTAGTATTTCTTTTCTTCTGGTAGCTGTAGGTTTACTTTTGGTCTTTTTCTAATTGTTGGAGGTGTTGTGTTAATGTGTTGATTTTAGTTCTTTCTTCTTTTTGTATGTATGCATCTATTGCAATACATTGTTCTCTCAGCATGCTTTTGCTGTGTGTCAAAGATTTTGGTATGTTGTGTTTTCATTCTCATTTATTTCTAGGAATTTTACATTTTAATTTCTTATATATTCTACTACCCAGTAACTTTAAAGCAGGGTGTTATTCAGTTTTCATATATTTAATTTTATTGATCTTCCTATTGTTGGTTTCTAATAGTATAGCACTGTGATCTGAGAAGATGCATTGTAGTATTTTGATGTTTTAAAATTTATTGACACTTTCTTTGTGGCCTAACATATGGTCTATTCTGGAGAATATTTCATGTGCTGTTGTTAGGTTGAATGCTTTGTACAAATCTATGAGGTCAAGTTGGTTGAGTCTGTTGTTTAGTTCCTCTGTGTCTTTGTTGAGATTCTTTCTGGTTGTTCTGTCCTTTTTCAAAACTGGTGTATTCAAGTCTCCCACTATTATTGTAGAGTTGTCTATTTTTTTCTTCAATTCTATTTGGTCTGCTTTATGTATTTTGGGGCACTTTTGTTGGGAGCACAGGTATTTATTATAGTTATGTCCTCTTGTTCAATTGACCCTTTAACCATGAGACAATGTCCTTTTTTGTCTCTTATGCTGGTTTTTGCCTTAAAGTTTATTTTATCTGAGATTAATATTACAGATTAATATCATTCATTTTTTAGTGCAATTAGCATAGTATATTTTTCCCATCCTTTAAGTTTTTATCGATTTTTGTCTGTGTATTAGGTGTGTCTTATAGACAGCATTTTGAAGGATTCTGTTTTCTTATCCATTCTGTTACTCTCTGTCTCTTTACTGGTACATTTAATCCATTGACATTCAGTGTACTTTTCAATAGGTATGGACTAATTGTTGTCATTATGCTATTTATTTTTTGTGGTGCTATATTTGTTTTGTATGTTTTCTTGTGCTGAGTTAATTTTTCTTTTTGTACTTTTTCTTGTCAATTTCTTCATAGTTTTAATGTTTGCATAATCTTCTTAGACTTACCTTTTCTTGTGTTGATGTATAGATGTATTAGGTTTCTTTGAGGTTACCCTATATTTTATTAAGTTCTTTCTCTTTTTCTGACAGTCTGTTTTATTCTGAGATCTACCTGACATCCCCATGATCTGGATCTCTGTTACTATACTTTTCCCTTCTTTCACTTTGTAGTTGTCCCGATTCCCTAATTTCATTCTTGTAGTTTTGATTTGCTCTGGACTCTTCCATCTCTGGAATGAGTTCCAGATAATGTTGCCACATATGTCAATCTTTGGCTGTTGTCTGCTTTTGTAGGTTCTCAGTTCAAATAACTCCTTTTAGTATGTTTTGGAACACTGGCTTGTCCTTTTCAAAATTCCTTAATTTATGCTTATCCGCTTATCCTGAAATGTCCTGATTTCGTCATCATATTTGATTAATGCCTTTGCTGGATATATGATTCTTAGTTGGCAGTTTGTTTTTTTTTTTTCTTTTCTTTCTTTCAGAGTTTTGCATTTGTCTCCCATTGTCTTGCCTGCATGGTTTCTGCTGAGAAATCGGAGCTTACTCTCCTTTGTAGTTAATGCTTCTTCTTCTTCTTCTTTTGTTTTTTAAATGTGTCTCCCCATTGTCTTCTTGCCTGCATGGTTTCTGCAGAGAAATCAAAACTTAATCTTATTGGATTTTCTTTGTAGGTAACATTTATTTTTTTTTCCTAGCTGCTTTCAGGATTTTCTACTTGTCTTTGATTTTGGAGAGCTTGATTATAATAATGTCTTGGCGATTTTCTTTTGTTTTTTTTTCATGCCTGGGGTTTGTTCAGCTTTTGAATACTTATCTTCTCATCCTTCAAGATGTTAGCAAAATTTTCTTCTAGAAGCTCTTCAATTATCTCTTCTGTGGTTTTGTTTGTCTCTTCCATTCAGCCTCATGTATTCCTCTTCATGTTGTCCCACATGAATCTTAGGTTTTCTTCAAATTTTTCATTCTTTTTCTACTTTTTATTTTATCTTAGAAGTATTGAGAGATTTATCTTCAATATTGCTGATTCTATCATTCTTCCCTTCAATTCTACTCCTTTGCCCTTTCATTATATTGTCTGTTTCTGATATTTTAGCATCAATTGCCTGGACCGCTTTTTGCAGGTTTTATATTGTCTCCAATGCTGAATCTATATTGTTTGATTGTTCCTGTAACATTTTCTGACTTCTTTCTTATTTTCCTCAACCTTCCTGTGGAACATTTGGATTCACCTCAATATCATTCTCCTAAATTCCTTTTCAGACAATTACAAAGTCTCTTCACTCTCCAATGCCATTCCTAGTACTTCTTCTTGGTCATTTGTTTGAGCTACTCTGTCTTGTTACTGCATATAAGCAGAAATTCTCTGTTGCTTTTTCGGCATTGTGCGATTGCTATATTTGTATTAGTTAGATAAATGTATGATGGTGTATTCTTAAACACACTCCAATTGCCTCTGCTCTATGCCATCACCTCTGCTATCATCAGTGTTGTTGCTATTTTTCTGGTTAGGATCCCTCACTCCCATCACACTTCATGCTCATTCTGGGTTGTTCCCGTTGCTCATGCAGATGGTACAGCTCCTATCCAGGACATTGCTAATCTCATTAAAGAAGGAGAAAAATGACCATGGCAAATCACATGATAGTTCTTAATATTTCTCTTCAGATGTGACATGGATGGATCACTTCTACTCATTTTCTATTGGCTGAATTCAGTTGTATGACTAAGCTGACAATATGGGAATATTTAACATTCCCACAAGGAGGGTGAGTGAAGATTTGATCATTAATAGAATCTTTTACAAGCCTCCTCCTCCAGGCTCAGTCATAGCACATTTTTCCCCAAAGAGAGAAAATGGATTTTGCATTTGAACAATGGTCTTTAACTTGTAAACCTAGCCTCTGTGGTACCCAAGTAGTAGTTTCAAGACCAGCCCTAAGGCCTCATATATGACAGTGCCTTCTTGCCTGCATCAAACGCTTCCTGGGGATGTGTGCCATTGAAAAAGAGAAGTTGCTTCGAAGATGTTTTAGCATTCTTCTCTATATAGCAAAGGCCTTCTACTGAATAGCAGAACAGAATAGAATCACCTTCCAGAAGTTTCCTACTTCTGTATTGTAAGCCTATTGTTATGGGTGCCATCAAGTTGGTTCTGACTCCTAGTGACCCTATGCACAACAGAATGAGACACTGCCTGCCTGGTCCTGTGCCATCCTCATAATCATTGCTAGGCTTGAGCCTATTGTTGTAGTCATAGTGTTAGTCTATGTTGTTGATGGTTTTCTTTTTCTCTGACCTTCTTCTTTATGAACTGTGATGTCCTTGTTCAAGGACTGATCCTTCCTAATGATATGTTCAAAGTAAGTGAAATGAAGTCTCATTATCTTCTCTTCTAAGTATCATTCTGGCTGTACTTCTAAGACAGATTTGCTTGTTCTCACAGTCCAAGGTCTATTCAATATTTTTCACCAATACCTTAATCCAAATGCATTGATTCTTTTTCAGTCTTCCTTATACTTTATCTGACTTTTACATGGCTTGGGTCAGAGGCAACAATCTGCTTCTGTAAAGATTACAATCTTGGGAACTCTATGGGGCAGTTGTACTCCATCCTAAGAGGTAGCTATGAGACTCAGTAGCAGTGGGTTTGGGGTTAGTTACATATAGCTATTGAGCACTTGAAATGTGATTAGTATGATTCAGGAAATAATGCATTTTATTTATACATGTGGTTAGTGGGAACTATATTGGACATCACAAATAGAGAGGAAAATTGAAGAGTGACATGAAGCTGAAATTCCCCAGAGAAACTGTGCAGAATGAAAAGGGAGGAAAATCTTTTTATAGAGCTGTGGACAATGAACAAGCATTTCAGAGATAGGCTGAAAAAGAAGCCACGTGTGAATTTGATTAGGAATAACCATAAAGGTAAGGTGAGCACCCAGGTCAACAGACAATGAAGAACAGATTTGCAAACTGGGTCAAATGCTATTCAGAGGTAAGGTAGAATGAAGATTGTATAGGGACCATGATTTACTTTTGCAACAATTGCCCAGCAAGTACTTAAAGAATGCACAGAAGCATGTCCTCAAAGATACATAAAATGCTTTGGAAATTACAATTTGTTTTTAAAAGATGTCTAAGATTATGTGCTCAAAAATGAAAATTCTCTTCAATTTGAGTACAATTTGAAACAGGTGTTTTAAAACAAACACCTTAATTCAGTCAAGGCTCTGCTTGGTAACAAGATGCTAATGAGGGGTTTACAAAGTAACCACTTGTTTGATTAAATTTAACCATTTGGGGTCTTTTCCAACCGATTTCTGTGCTGTGTGAAACTAGCTATAAACTTGTCTTGAGAATGGATGTGGAAACTCCATTCAGCGAAAAGCCCAGAGTAATAACATGGATATTTTCTTGACTGTCTATTGAAGTCACCAAGGCATAGACTCTGCATCTCTGAAAGAACAGCCCTTCGAGATCAATGCCTGTGTCTTTCAGGAATTGCCTGAACCCTCTCAGAGTTGTCCATCTGCTATTTCTTGCCTTGACTATTTTGAACTCTTTACAATGCCACATAAAATCTCCACGGTTCACTAACTTTTAAAGAGCAATATTTCTTCCCCACCTCATTTCATGACGACTCACACAATGAAGCCACACAACAGAAATATCTTGTCTTGAGCGCCAGAGCTTTCAGTTGAGTCGAAAATAAGCCATAGAAAATTCTTCTCCCAAGCATTCTGATTAGTTCATTGTGCACCAGTCATGCAGGAGAAAATACGAGTGCAGAGATGTTAATCCACTCAACAGCTCCTCCTAAGCAAGATGTCCAGAGAGATCTGTTTAGTAAGCACAACCAGATCTGTTTTCTCTTTCCCTGTGACTGTGCACCCCAATAGTTTCTCTCTGCCACTCATGGTTTTCACTGGTGATTTACTATAACTGCTGTCTGACCCTGACCAATTCAGTCTGCTTTCTTACAAACACTAGCTTCTCCACAGTAATGGGGGTGGACAATTTGGAGCTCGTCTTTTAGCAGAAGTATTACTATGCCCTTTGCAGTGTACAAACTGTAGCAACATCTATGAAGCTTTCTGCAAAGCAGTCCCTTTCAATGACTTGTTCCCCTGGTGCCTGGATGTGGAGACTGAAAGATAATTCATTCTGAAGATGCTGGAGCAAGAAGATACTACTATTTTTGGAATATGCAGCAGCTATTTAAAAAGCAACAACAAAAAAACCCCACCTAAACCATTGCCATTGATTTGATCCTAACTCATAGCGACACTATAGAATAGAATAGAAATGCCTCATAGGGTTTCCTAAGCTGTAATCTTTACAGAAGCATTCTTTCTCCTTTGGCGATGCTAGTGGTATGTTCGAACTGCTGACCTTTGGATTAATAGATAAGTGCTTAACTCACTACCACCAGGGCTTCTATGCAGCTGTAGATCATTCAAATAGTAGGCTTGCAATGAAGTTTTTTCAAAGATTCCCTGATGGCAGTTTGTGTAACAATATTATCAGGCCCAAGTGATGTTGGTAAGTGCCATTGAGTTGGTTTCAACTCACAGTGAGCCTGCATAGGGTTTCTGAGGCTTTAAATCTTTTGTGGGAACTGAAAACTTCATAGTGCTTCCTTGGAGTGGCTGGTGGACTTGAACCACCAACCTTGTGGTTCACAATCTAATGCTCGTTGTATGAAGCCACTGCATTCTCCCTGGCGCAACTGTAATTCCTATGGATTTTCTCTGGTGCACTGAGGGGTAGACAATTTTCTGTTTCTTTTTTGTTTTGGATAAAATAAATCTAAGTTAACCCCCATATGCTAGGATTGCCAGCAGTGTTTCAGAACACTCCCTCTCCATTGGGAATATACAAGACACAAGGGCTATTCAATCCAGAAAGTGTGATGATGGGTCACTTGTTTCCAGTCTATCATCTAAATAACCCTTGGTGGTCCTTGCCCCTCACCAGTTCTAATCCTGCCAAGTCAAGCCTTCAGCATAGGAACCTTGTAGAGCACCCAAGATAAAGCAGGTATGTCTAACCTTCCCATTCATACTATATAGCCATCTCCCCATTTGGAGACTTGCATGGAAACAGAGACCAAGTCTCCACTGTAGGAATTTGCTACCCAAACTAAAATCCTAACGTATTGTTTGCAATCTCTGGAAAAATCCACTGAGCAGTCCAGGGCAAGACATGCCTTCCTTTTGGCACAGTTACTACCAATAGCTCTCCTCAAGCTCAGTGTGATTCTTTGAGGGATCTACCAGTGAAATAGAAACATTCTTATCTCAGGGGAGGGGAGTTGGAAAGCCAGCCCAGCCAACCAGTCATATCTGATCAGTTCTTGCTTTTCTAAATATTTCCTAATGGCCATTTTACCATCCTGTAAAGAGAGTCACACCTAATAAAGCCTACATAGTCATGTAATTAAGAAAACGAGTATAATGCCAGAACTGTATCATAGAGTAGAAATTAATCAAAAGAAATGAATAATGAGTGAAAACATATGAGGGCAAGTAACAATGGGCTAGACAGATTTATATATGATAAGAGAAAAAAGGAGAAACAACATTTATTGGAATGAGGATTACTGTCAAACAAATTACCCACTATCCAAGGGGAGAAAAGGAGCAAGAGCACTATTCTCACAAAAGTCCTCATTTTTAAGGGTTAAGAGATGGGACAGGACAAGGATGAGATATCATGAAAAATCTCCTTTATGCACTGTAGGATTAGCAGCAAGCAAGGATTGTCTTGAGCAGTACTATGCAAGCAAGGTTGGCTAGAGCAGCAAGGTCGGTGGTTAAAACCCACCAGTTACTCGTAGGAAACTTTATACAGGGTTGCTATAAATTGCAACTGACTCAATGACACTTAACAATTTCAGATCTCATCACAGATCAAGATATATATTGTAGTTGCGAACATATAGAGATCTTTTTTGTTTGTTTTTTTGTTGTTGATGTTGTTTTTTGAGTGTTTTATTGTGAATTATGTGATAGTTTACAAGGAGATCATGAGCTTTACATTCTTCCTATCGTATATTGTTTCATTGCTGTTTATTGCTTGTGTGAGATAATATCTCATTGTTGTTTTGATTTGCATCTCTCTAATAAATCTGTTTTGGAAGAAGTGCAGCCAGAGTGCTCCTTGGAGGTCAGGATGGCTAAGCTTCATCTCTCCTACTTCGGACATATTGTCCGGAGGAAACAATCGCTGGAGAAGGATGTCATGCTGGGTAGGGGTCAGAGAAAAAGAGGAAGACCCCCAACAAGATGGATCAGCCAGGTGGCATCATTGATGGACTCAAGTGTGGCAGCGGTAGTGAGGTTGGCCCAGGATCGAACATTGTTTCGTTCTGCTGTGCATGGGATCGCTATGAGTCGGTTCTGACTCGATGGCACCTGACAACAACAACAACAACAATGGCTAGTGATCATGATCATTTCTTCATATGTTTGTTGGCTGCCCAGATCTCTTCCTTGGTGAAGTGTCTTTTCATGTCCTGTGCCCATTTTTTAACTGGGTTATTTGTCTTTTTCTTATAGAGGTGTTGTAGTTTCCTTTATATTTTAGAAATGAGTCCCCTTGTCTGATGTGTCATTGTAAAAGATTTTTTTCCCATTCTGTGGGTTCCCTTTTTATTCTTTTGGTGAAGTATTTTGACGCACATAAATTTTTAATTTTCAGTATGTCCCAATCATCTATTTTGCCTACTTTTGTTTGTGTAACTTTCAAAATGTTTTGTAGTCTGTGTATTCCCTCTATTAGAGCCCTCATATTTGTCCCTATTTTTTTCATTGATGACTTTCATAATTTTGGGATTCACATTTAGGTCTTTAATCCATGCTGAGTTGGTTTTGTATAGGGCACGACATAAAGGTCTTTTTTCAGTCTTTTGCATATCGCTTTCCAGTTCTGTCAGCACCATCTGTTAAAGAGACTATCTCCTCCTCATATAACATACTTGGCACTTTGTTGAAAATCAGTTGGTTGTATGTGGATGTGTTAACTTCTGGATTCTTGGTTCTGTTCCAATGATCAATGTATCTTTCATTGTACCAGTACCAGGCTGTTTTGACCACTGGAGCCATGCAGTACATTTTGAAATCAGGGAGTAAGAGGCTTCCAACCTTGTTCTTCGTGAGCAGTGCTTTGCTTATCTTGTGTCTCTTTCCTTTCCCTATAAAGTTGGTAATTGTCTTATCTATCTCTTTTGAAGAATGTTACTGGAATCTGGATTGGAATTGCATTATATGTGTAAATTGCTTTGGGCAGTATTGACATTTTCATGATGTTGAGTCTTCCTATCCAGGAACATAGTATTTTCTTCCACTTTTGTAATTCTCTTTGTATAGGTCCTTTGTTTCTCTGGTGACATTTATTCCTAAATATTTCATCCTTTGAGTGGCTATTTTAAATGGTATTTCTTTCCGAATGTCTTTTTCAGTGCTGTCATTGTTACTATAGAGGAATCCAACTGTTTTTATTTGTTGATCTTATACCCTGCCACTTTGCTGAATTTTCTGATGATGTCTAATAGCTTTTTTACTGAGTCTTTGGGGTTTTCTAAGTATAGGATCATATCATTTGCAAATAGAGAGATTTTTATTTCCTCTTTGCCAATTTGGATGCCTTTAATTTCCCTATCTTGCTGTACAGCTCTGGCTAAGACTTCCAAAACAATATTGAAAAGGAGTGGTGACAAGGGGCATCCTTGTCTAGTTCCTGTTCACAGAGGGAAAGCTTTCAGTTTCTCTCCATTGAGAGTGATATAGGCTGTTGGTTTTCTATATATGCTCTTGATTATGTTGAGGAATTTCCCTTCAATTCCTACTTTGTTGAGTGTTTTTATCAAGAATGGATGTTGGATTTGTCAAATGCCTTTTCTGCATCAGTCGATATGATCATGTGGTTCTTTTCCTTTTTCTTATTTATGCGGTGGATTACATTGATTGTTTTTCTAATGTTGAGCCATCGTTGCATCCCTTTTATGAAACTCACTTGGTCATGATGTATTATTTTTTGGATGTGCTGCTGGATTCTTTTGGTTAGTATTTTATTGAGAATTTTTGCATCTATTTTCATGAGGTTATATTGATCTGTAGTTTTCTTTCTTAGTGATATCCTTCCCTGGTTTTGGTATGAGGGTTATGTGTGCTTCATAAAAAGTACTAGGAAGTTTTCCATCCTCTTCTATATTCTGGAATATTTTGAGTAGAATTGGTGACAGCTCTTCCCTGAATGTTTGGTAGAACTCACCTGTGAAGCCATATGGGCCTGGACTTCTTTTGGTTGGGAGTTTTTTGATGACCTGATCAATTTCTTCTTTTGTTATGGGTCAGTTCAAGTTTTCTATTTCACTATGTGTAAGTTTCGGTAGGTTGTGTTTTTTTTTAAATGCATCCATCTCTTCTAGGTTTTCGAATTTGTTGGAGTACAACTCTTCATAATATTCTATTATTATCCTTTTGATTTCATTTGCGTCTGTTGCGATATCACCCCTGTGATTTCTAATGTGAGTTATTTGTGTCTTCTGCCTCTTTTCTTTTGTAAGGTTTGCCAATGGTTTGTCAATTTTATTAATTCTTTCAAAGAACCAACTTCTTGTCCTGTTGATTCTTTCAATAGTTTTCCATCTCATTAATTTCGGCTCTTATCTGTATTATTTCTTTTCTTTTGGTGACTGTAGGTTCCGTTTGTTGGTCAGTTTCTAATTATTGAAGATGCTGTGTTAATGTATAAATTTTGGTTCTTTCTTCTTTTGTGATGTGCGCATTTATGGCAATAAATTGTCCTCTCAGCACCAGATTTGCATGTTTGGTATGATGTGTTTTTATTGTTGTTTGTTTCTAGGAACTTTATAAATTCACGCTTAATTTCTGCTTTTACTCAGTCACTTTTCAGCGTGGTGTTATTCAATTTCCATGTATTCAACTTTATTTCCTTGGTTGATTTCTAGTTTTATAGTATTGTGGTCTGAAAAGATGCTAGGTAGTGATTTGATGTTTGCAAATTTATAGAGGCTTGCTCTGTGACCTAACACATGGTCTATTCTGCAGAATGTTCCATATACAATGGAGAAGAATGTATGTTGTACTGTTGTTAGGTTTTATGCTATTAGGTCAAGTTGGCTGATTGTGCTATTTAGTGTCTCTGTAATGAATATTTAGTCACTGAAAACCTTATGAATAGCAGAGAAACACTGTCAGATATAGTGCCAGAAAATGAGCCCTTCAAGTTGAAAGGCACTCAAAATGTGATGGGAAGAGCTACCTCGTCAAAGCAAAGGTGACCGTGATGACGTGAATGGAGTAAAGCCTCTGGGAGAAAAGCCCATGGGACCTTCATTTGCTGATGGGGCACAAATAAAAATGAAGAGAAACAGCTGTACACATCCATTGAAAATCAGAGCATAGAATGTACAAAGTATGAATCTGGGAAAATTGGAAGTTGTCAAAAATGAAATGGAACGCATAAACCTTGATATCTTAAGCATTAGTGAGCTTAAATGGACTGGTATTGGCCATTTTGAATCTGACAACCACATGGTTTAATATGCCAGGGAGGACAAATTGAAGAGGAATGGTGTTACATTCATTGTCAAAAAGAACATATGCAGATCAGTCATGAGGTGCAATGCTATCTGTGATAGGATAATATCTATGAGCGTACAGGGAAGCCCAGTTAATACCACTATTATTCAAATTTATGCACCAACCAGTAAAGCCAATGAGGGTGAAATAGACGAATTCTACTAACTTCTTCAATCTGAAATTGATCAAACATGCAATCAAGATATATTGACCATTACTGGTGATTGGAATGCAAAGGTTGGGAGCAAAGAGGAAGGATCAGTAGTTGGAAA
>NW_006408652.1:5250874-5264954 GCF_000296735.1 Chrysochloris asiatica | reverse complement strand
CAGTGACTAGCGATTCGGAAGTAGTTTGTCACTCTTTCTTCCTAGTCTGTCTTTGTTTTGTAGCTCATCTGAAACCTTTCCACCATGGGTGATTGTATCTTGATAATATCTTCTATATATCTTGAAACTTAATGTGATCACTAAATTTCACATGCTTGCTAATTTCATATTTCCTATTACATAGTTGCATATAACAGCCACAAATTCAGATAAAGGTATCTTAAATACTTTGAGCAGAATTCCTATTAGTGACATGATAGACTATTGAATCTAAAGTGAATAAAGAGGGGAGTGAAGAAAGCCAAAGGCTGATCAATAGATAGATAGAAAGTAGAGAATGGACTAAATGTCACAAGCAGAAGGGGGTAATTTACACTCACAATGGCGATACTTTCAGCTAGCTGGAAGAGTCACCGTATCAAAAAATCATGACACTCATTGCACTTCCCTGGAAAACCCTGACAAATCCTAAACTCACATATCTACCATTTTTACTTCTCTGCAGTTAAGAATACTAGAGGCACAGGAGAAAAAAATCCTAAACTAGCACAACTTCATAAAACTATAAATTAATTATCACAACCCTTTAATGAATCAATTCTGAACACTCTCTCTATGATCTGTTTCAAGCACCATCACTTTCTCCAAAGCTCTGAGCCCAGCTTCCCTTTTCTCTAGGTGTTGGTTGATCTTGCTTCTTCTTTCACAAAAGAAATACATGCCATCAGATAAAAAGTCCCTTCATTACTGCCTATCAAATGTTACAAACCTATATCTGCACCAGCCTTTTTCTTAATCCCTTCGTGTTACAGTAGAGATCTCATTCTTCTTTGTTTGAAAAATGGTTCATACGAATTTCTCCAAATGTGCTTTCAATCTTAATTCATCTCACCTTCTTAAAAATCTTACAATATTGATTACCCTCTCTATTCCTTCAACAATTCTCTCTCTTGACTCCTTTACACCAGGACTTACACATGAGCTACTCCTCATGTCTAATTAATTACAGTGTGAGATGAATTAATGAACCATCTTTCCTCATCCCACACAATCTTCTGGCAACATACTTTCTCTCTTCTCTGTTTCCTGCTTCCTCTACTCTTTGTCTGTATTCTCTCATTTGCATTCACTCCTGAACCCCAGTACCTTGAATTCCCACTCCTCCACTCAAATCATTTTTGTCTCTGTCATGAATGACCTCCACCCCACAAAGTTCTGGCTATGCTGCTTACTTTGGCTGAGTTCATCTCTAACTTTTAGCTTTTTCGGTGACAAATAACAATATAAATCATAGCAATCACATAAAGTTGTTGGGGTAATACAAATGGGATTCTTTGAAAAGTGCCTAGAACAGAGTACAAACTCCATAAACCTTGTCTATTGCTCACCATGAATCAGAATTGGCAATAACAACACTGCTAGTAGCAATAGTACAAATAATGATATTGATGAATCCAATAAGCAATCCTTTGCCAGCCTTCTGTGTGATAGCTCAGTACCGTTGATTCAGTTAACAATATACCATTCTGACTTTTTGCATTCCTGGTTTACGATAATGGCTTCATAATGATGTATTATTTTCCTTTTAGCTGAAATGATCTGTGCTCACTCTAGAACTAGAACAGACGTGTTCTTTCTAGTTCATCTGTGTTCTCTGAACCCTTTGGCAACATAGAAGGTAACTATTTGGAGAAAACTGCACTTCCTATCTGGGTCTTTCTAGAAATTGGATATTGAACAGTGCTATGATATTTTTTGTTTCATTTCAGTGTTCTCTGCACTCTCACCTCACCCTGAGCATGTCAGAGACTTTAGGGTTTACTCATTAGGTACCAAAGGCATGTGATCTGCCTATAAGATACTACAAGCTCCTTGTGGGACAGAACCATAACACATTCTTCAGTATGCTCCATGGCAAGGGACAGAGCACTTGGAGTATACCAGACTTCAATAAATGTGCTTTTGGTTGAATAAACAATTGGAGAAAACAGGCTGAAGACTCAGCTTGACATTCATTAAAATATGTTTAGATGTCAAAGATTTAAACTGAGTTTTAAAAGGCCTTCTCTTGCTGATTAAGCATCCTGTTTGCACCATTATTTTCTTCCTGTTTCTTGGTTGCTAACATTGAAAGTGTTTCTCATCAGTCTTCTTTTATTTTTTTATTTGAACTTTTATACTTTTATTTGCTTATTTTAAACTTAATTTACTCCCGAGCCATATGTTTTTGTTTCTTCAGTTTCTTCTGAGATATCTTTTTCTTCTGTGCAACCTCCTCTTCTGCCTTAGGAACAATTTGTTCCTTTTCAGTGGGGATAATATCAATGTGGCAGGGGGTGTTCATGGAGGGATTGATCCGACCATGAGCTCTGTAAGGTTGGTGGTTTATCTTGGGAGTTTTATTGACCTGGATGTTCTCTATGACCAGAGAGAATCTAAATCTAAACCCTTAAGTTCAACATTGCTCTCTGCATTTTTAACCATGTGTGGCAAAAATTTAGCACTCTTTTTGGGTCACAAGCCCTGTGTCCAACCCCACTGTTTGACCTGAGCATACCTACCAATGCCACTATTGTAACATTAGAATGGTACACATTGTTTCTGCAAAGTGACATCTTTAAGATGCTTGGTGGCTTTCCTGAGATGCATCCCCTTGCCTTGATGGCCTGGGCAGTCTCACGGGTATTCTTAAAATGAACCTGGAGATTTGTACCTCTGAATTTTCATGATTTTGTGGAGTTTTCTGGGTCAAGTGAGTAGCGAACCATTTTGTGAGCTTACCTCAGGCTGCTTATGGGAAGAGCTCATCAGTCTTCTTAATAGAGCATCCGTCTCCTGAAATAATTAGTAGGCTCATCTGTCTTGTTTCGATGTTACCATCCCTGGTTGGCAATTTCCATGTGAGGGCTAGCCTTAGCAGAAGGCCTTAGATACCATGACAGATTCAATGGATATGGGAGTAGACTTCCTGAGACAGATCAAGTTTATGCAGTGGAGTAAAGGAACAAATTTAACCTTGGTGTTAAAATGAGAAAGCACTGAAAATAACCTGGTGTCTGAGATATTAACTCCAAACTCTGCATGGGGAGCAGAAAGTCAGACATATAGAATTTTAAAGAACACTTTCAGGTTTTCCTAGTCTCATGAATCTTCAGCCAGTGGACTAAGCCATTGTGTGTGTGTTCATGTGGTGTGTATGTCTTTGTCCATGTATAAATATATACATGTATATGATACCATTTTTTTTCTATTAAAGTCTTACATGAAATTCTAATAATATAAACTATATAAAAATGGATCTGCCTTACTGGAACACAGTGAAGGATGTGGAATACCATCCACTTCGCATTCTCCTTGCCTTCACCTTACTGTGGTTCAAGACTTGGGATAACATAGTTTTGAAAGTCAGTGACCTAGAGGGTGGATTGTGAGAACTTTCATGTCAAAGTTTTTTCACTGGAATCCTTCAATGAAAGTCCCAGGAATTGCAAATACATCAATGCAAGATGCACCATCTATTTATGTCATCTCAACACCCCACCCAACAACAGCACAATACACATTCTTTTCTAATGCATATGGAACATTTTCCAGAATACACCATATGTTAGGCACAAAGCAAGCCTCAGTACATTTAAGAACATCAAAATATTACAAAACATCTTCTCAAATTACAATGCTGTCAGATTAGAAATCAACAATAGGAAGATCAAGGGACATAACATCAAATACAGGGAAACCCCACTACCATCTAGTAGATTCCGACTCATAACAATCTGTGTAGGCTTTCCGAGGCTGTAGGATAAACACTGGACTGCTAACTGCAAGGTTGGCAGTTCAAACTCACTAGCTACTTCTTGGAAACCGTATACAGGGTGGCTAGAGTCAGAACCAACTCGTTGGCACACAACAACAATAACAACAAAATTTTTTTACAGAAATTAAAATCTTCACGTTTCTCCTGAAGAGCGGCTGGTAGGTTTGAACTGCCAATCTTGTGGTCATGGGAGCAATGGCCCACTATCACTACTTCCAGGGCTACCACTTGAACAGTGGCACAGAAAGAAGAGTTGGTATTCTTGAGACACAGTGTAATTTGTGCTTTCCCTGTCTACTCCACGATAAGATTTGCCTAGAAAAGAATACATGCAAAGTGAAAGTAGAATGTGTTTCTTGATTCCATTTTCAATAAATACAAATTTTGTAACCAAGTGCAAAATGGTAAGAAAAATTATTTGATCTATGTCTTTTTGGCATCCCCATAAACTATATTTGCGAATATATGGTGTTCTCTGCGTTCTGCCTCTTCGATTTAAAGGACCCCAGGGAAAATAGTGTTTTTTGGAGAGCCAGGAGTCCTAGTGTGGCTCTGTAGGATACGTACTGGACTGCTAACCAATAACTTTACAGCTAATACTCATCAGCCACTCCTCGGAAACCCTATATATAATAGCTGTGAGTCAGTACTGACTCGAAGGCACTTAACAACCATAGGTTCCAGTTAAGTCAATGAGTGGAGAAGATGGTTAAAAAGAAGTTGAAGCTATAACCAGTTAATTATGGAAAAGCCAAAACCTGGGCATCATCTTTTACTCTTAGTGAAGAGCTAACTCTCATGTCCAACAAAACACCAATCCTTTCAAATGCACAGGTAGTAGCAGGAGGATGAACAAGATCCATTTCTTTGTCTTTAAGAATTTGTAGGTCAGTTGGACCAGGTGCATAAAGTTCTTACTTAGTTTTACTTAGTGTAAGTAAAGGCTCAAAGCCTTTTCAGCAATATAAAAGCAAGCTGCAAATGCAGCAAGTGAAGGTGATTGTGTGTTTTGCAATTCGGTGTTGGTTCAATGATTTCAAAGTAAGGGCAAATTGACATCATATTGAAGGGAAAGCAGAGTTGTGAGTAAATCATTTGTTTGTTGGGGTGGGGGGGTGGGGCAGGACAGTTCAGAACTGTCTGTGACTATGAATTGGGTGCAGGTTTACAGAACAGATCATCAATGTGATATTGAGCAATTCATGCACATTTTGCTGCATCTAGTATTATTAGGAGTCCTGGTGTGGCACTGTGGGTTGATGTGCTAGACTGCAAAGTCATTTTGGACCACAAGGTCAGTGGTTCAAGCTCACCAGCTGCTCCCTGGAAACCCTCTACAGGGTCGCTATGGGTCGGAACTGACTCGACAGCATTTAACAACAATAACAATCTATTACAATCCCGTCAATGTAACATCACTTATCCAGCTTCTCCTTATGTTTCCTGTTTTCATTCCTCATTCTTTCCTAATCCTTCTGGCATAAGTGCTGCCATTTTGATCTCAATAACCAAATGGTTGCTTATTGTTCCACTTATAAACCTGTCTATTATTTGGCTGGAGTCCTGGTGTGGCGCTGTGGGCTAATGCGCTAGACAGCAAAGTTGATTTGAATTTCAAGGTCGGTGGTTCAAGCACACCAACCACTCTTTGGAAACCCTATACAGGGTTGCTATGGGTCAGAACCAACTCGATGGCACATAACAACATTAATCATTTGGCTGAAGGGTGACTAAGGTCCATAGTCTTGGGGGTTCCATCAGTATCTATCTGATGAGTAAGCCTCATCTTATTTATGATTTTGAGCTCTGGTCCACATTTTTTTCCCACTCAATCCAGTACCATCTAATGTGATCCCTTTCAGAGCACTTGGTATTTATAGCCATGATCCCTTTCAGAGCAGTTGGTATTTATAGCCAGGCATCATCTAGTTCTTCTGGTCTCAGGGTCATGGAGACTGATGTTCTCAGGGTCCTTAAGTTCATTGGAGTAATTATTTCCATGCATCTTCGATTTTCATCACTCTTCTTTCCTACAGACAGAGAGAGTACACCTTAGATGGACATTAAAAACGCTTTTAAGATCCCAGTCACTACTCACCAAAGTAGGATGTAGAACATTGTCTTTGTGGACTATGTTATGCCAATTTACTATGGTGTCCCCCAAGACTATGGTACTGAGTTCCCAGGCCCAGGAACTCATTCACTATGAGTGTTTAGTTATTTCTAAGAAGTTTTCATAACTTTGCCCTCAGTGTGCTCCTCTACATTCATGGATATATTTGTAGCAAAAGTAAATACCTATGTACAAATATCCTGTCAAACCTGTGAGAAACATTGTCTATACTGACAAACACTCAAGTAATCCAATCTGTAATCATTTTTAGCTAGAGTGAGGTTTTCTTTATTTGATTTTGCAAAATCGGGTGCCCTGCCCCATAGACAAGGGCAGATGCTCCACATGGCCATTTGACAGAGTTTTATTAACCTAACTCAGAAAAAGCACCCCCCCCCCTACATTTCCCCTTTACTGGGTACTTTGTAGTTTGCAATATTTCTTGAAAGTTGCCTACTAGCCCCTACAGGGAGCATTCTCATCTAAAGTTAGTTTCATCCCCTCCCCATGAACTTCCCCTACTTCTTTGATGGGTGTATTCTTATTTTAAAAGAGTCTAGCAGGTAGTCCCTTCCTCTTCTGAGTTCCCTTTTGTCATGCCAACCTGCTATCCCCAAGATATACTTGATTCTGAAGATGGACCACCCCAACAGCTATTTCTCACAAATGTTCCCCTTTTCTCTTTACACACATTGGTCCATCTTCATTTATACTTCTCAAATCTATTTAGTATCTGTTGGCTCTTTTTAATTTTTTTATAAATTGTATCATTTCTCAATGTCCCTAAGAGTACAGCTAACTATGTCTATATTAAACAAATCATAAATACTTGATACACATATAAATGTCCAAAAGACAATCTCCAGCCCCTAGGCACACAGCCTTATTCAGTCCGTGGGCCTAGAGTCCATAGCTGCTCCATGTCACCACTTCTGTCACCATCTCTGCTGTCTCTGCTTCTTCAGGCAGGGATCCCAAGTTCCATTCATGCCCTTCCTTCTTGATGTCCTGGGATTATCCGTTCCTGAAGTGAAAAATAACTATTCCCTCCTTTTAGTTACATATCTTCTACAATTACAGTTCTGACCATCACAACTAATACTACAATTGAAATAATACAATCTCATCAGCATTATTCCATACCTCCTTTCACCAGACACATCTGGAAAACAGCAAAACTAGTCAGTGGGGATTTTTCTCTGACCCCTCATTCTAAAACCAAGCACACCCATGACAATGTGTCAAGTGCTGTTGAGTAAACTCCAACCCATAGCGACCCTGTATAGGGTTTCAGAGGACCAGCTGGTGAGCTCGAACCACCATCCTCGTAGGTTAAACGGCTTTGCAGTCTGGCGCATTAACCCACGGCAGCACAGCAGAATAGTAATGTCTAAATTGCTCACACTGAGAAGACATGCATGTTCCTCAATTTGAAGCGACTTTCATTCTGATTGGAATTTTTAGGAACTTCATCCATAAGCAAAAGTCCAGTCCATCAAATTGTAGCAGCTGATGCTTGCTCAGAGTATTAAACATCTTCATAATGGTCATGATCTAGTCAGCTCAACAACCCTAGCCATCCAAGTTAGGTCAAATGAGTATCAGCTGCAAGCTTGGGAGTTCGCCCATACCTCCCTGAACTTCAAAACAATCAGCTTTTCCTCTTATTTCATCTCAGGATGAGTGGTGAATCAGCAAGAATATTGCTGGCTGGTTCCCTTCAATTTTCAGTCCTAGAAAGGGGTTTTCTTTGATGGGACAACTTTCCTTGACTAAAAGCCTCTGAAACTCAAAATGCCAAACTATCTGCCTTTTTTAAAAAAAAACCTCACAGTTCTGGGTGGGCGTGCATATCTTTTCAACTGCAAATGTATCAACTCAGGTTCTGGCTCAAGATATCTAGATACCACCTTAAAGTTCTAATGAATCCAATCAAGTGTAGGCCAAAGGCCAGTTTATGAACTTTCCAAAATCATAATTCCTGATATTCCTATTATACATTTTACAAAAATAAGCAAAGAAGCCAATATCCATAAGGTAATCAAACACATTAACCTTTTAAAACACAAGTTCCCTGTACCCTGGACTATCCCCATTCTCATGCACATGGCCTTGGGCCTCTGACCAGGTGGATTCCAGTAAGCCCTAGCATTAGCAGCTGCTCTCCTTTCAGCTGAAACATTTTATCCCATTCATCTTTGTTCTTTCTTCCACAAAACCTTACAATTTTTTTTTTAGGTCTGGAGCCATTGCAATGAATCCCACTCATAGCTCCAAATGCTGACTTCCTCCGAATTTGCATTAGTCTTTAAACTCAGGGCATGACAGAACATCTAATACCTGTTTAAATTTCAACTACTAATATGAGAAAAGTGAAGATTGAGGAGGCTGTATTTTTTCACTTTCTAAACCACCCCTCTAACCACTCAGTTCATTCCAAAGTTTTCAGCCCATTCATTAGCTATGATGCTTAATTCTGGCAGGACCTTTGTGATAGTTGTAACAGTCGCTGTGTTGTTATGGATATCACACTTAGCTCCCAATATTACACACACACCTCCCTTTTCGGCTAGCATCATGTCTAGTGCCCTTCTGTTTTCTCAAGCCATCTGGCTAGTGGCATAACTGGCTAGCTATCCCTTATAGGGCATCTCTGGTATCATTTATGGACCTATAGATCAAGAGATCCAGGGAGAGCTCTCTGGGCTGGAGATTTTTCATGTTGCTCAGGTATCTTGCAGAACGCTAGGGTGAAGGGGATTGCCAGCTGGACCAATGTACACATCCCAGTCCAATCGAATGACAGCAAATCTCAGACATTCCCTTTCCCACAATACTCTGAGGGCCAAATAGGACACTGCTAGAAGCTCTGGTAGCGTAGTGGTTATGAATCGGGCTGCGGACCATAAGGTCAGCAGTTCGAAACTACCAGCTGCTCTGCGGGAAAAAGATGAGGCTTTCTGCTCCCGTAAAGATTTACACCCTCAGAAACCCTGTACAGGGCACTTAACAACAACAACAGGTTCACCAGGGACATTTTGGACTTGGGTGTAAATCGTCAATTCTCCTATGGACACTGTGCCTTTAAAGACAAGAAAAGTGGTCCTTCATCTCTATAGAGGATGAAGGAATTGTCTTTGACAAGTTTCATTTCCCCAAGTGTCCTTGTCTCAGTACAGAGACAACCTGCAGTACATGTCCGAAGCCTGACTAAGGGAAGAGGGAATTACCTGCATCTGTGGTTTATCAGCTGTGCAAACATGGTAATCACTTTTATTGAGAGTTTGCACTGAATATTTAACCCATTCTACCCAACCATTCACACGCCTCTATTCTGTTTCTACTTCTAATGTTTGTCTTAGGTCTTTTACCTTAATCACTTCTACTCTTTCAGGGTCATTCTTAAAGATTTCCTTAGGGGGGATAACAGTAAAAAGGCCTGGGTTTGGCGCAGAAGTCAGGGAAGTGATGAATTGGAATATAAATCGACTCACAGGGTCCCATCTAGGGATGTGGGCACCATTCCATTGACCCTGATTACTACTCTTGACTCCCTAGAATTGAGATAAGCACAGGGTCCTCCAATTTCCCACAGGTTAAAACTTGGCAAACACCTAATTTGATGGTTTGAGGGAAAGATGCCATAGTTACATCTACTATCAACATTATTGGCTGGTCCTAGGCGAAATCCCTTTGTACCTCCCCCATGGTTATGATAACATTTGAGCCATATTAGCTTCCAAATCCACCCCATCTTGAAAGGGACAGATTAGAACTCCTGGGTCATAGGTTCCTCTTACTCTGGTTTCATATCCACCCCTTAACCCTGAATCACCTCCTACTAAACAGGGATCAAGGAAGGGGGAAGGACATCTCTAGTCCAAGAAGAATGTTGTTGGTAAGTGCCATCAAGTCAATTCCGACCCCCCTGTATAGGGTTTCCAAGGAGCAGTTGGTGAGCTTGACCCACCAACCTTGCAGTTCAGACTTTGCAGTCTGACGCATTAACCCACAGCGCCACACCAGGACATCTCTAGTCCAACAAGAATAGTAACACTGAAAAGAACAGCCTGGAGACAAAGAAAACCCGAAACCCTTATAGAAGCAGTTGGCCACAGGCACATAATCCATGCATTTCCAATAAGCCTGCGCCCCTTTACTAAAAATTGATAAATATTCAACATACCATTCCTCCTAATCAGTACATATTAGCCCACTCTTGAGAGGAAGACACCCCATACCTTTATAAGCCCCAGTGCACCCCAATCCCAAAGGGTCTTCTCCACTTGGGAGACAGACCTGCTTCTCTCTTTGAAGTATACACTCGCTTTGACTTAATCTATGCCCCCAATTCTACCAGGTCTACTGAGAAGTGAAGACTTGGTGGGACTAATTCTTTAGACCCCCCAGGAGCGAGAGGGACCAGAGAAAACAGTGAAAGTCTGGCAGCAGTACAGCAAGGCAGACTGTTGTCAAGGTCACTATGAGCAAGAGCGCCCTGGGCAAGGGATCTGATTCCCACCAGTAACTACTTTTCCCTTAGGAAGTGTTCCTTTTCACCTTCACCGCTGTCTTTATTTCAGTACAATGAGTCCACTCTCTTTCCACTATCTGAATAGCTGTCTCATTGGTCAACCACACCTGGTAAGGGCCCTCCCATTCTGGCTGGAGTCTAGTCTCTTTTAAGGTCTAGATCAGAACCAAGTCTCCCTGTCGGAAGTGATGAATGGTGAATTTGAAGGAATGGGTCCTTTTAACCTCAAGGTTAGCAAAGCAGAAAGGGCCAGCACGTAGTTTCTCAGGAACCCCAGGTAGGGGAGCCTATGGCATGGTGCCCCTTTAGCACTGAACGCTATTCGACCCTTCAGTTTAAAAAATTGAGAGGATTAATAAGATATTCAGGGATAACATATTCTACTACACTCTGTTCGTTTCCTCAAACTAAAAGAAACATTATTGGCTCTATCATCTTAATGCATGAATATAGTACTTCATTTAAAATCTTCTCAAATGGGAATGTCAATTAAACATACTTTAACATTATAACTTTGCCAAATGAACTGAAACTATCAATATTCACATCTACAGCACAATATCCTTTTCCTCCTCTTAACAAGACGAAATGCATACATACAGGGTAGCCCAAATTTTACCAAAAAAAAAAAAAAAAAAGAAAATGTTTTCATTTCAGAAAGAGTATTGGTATACCAAGTATATTTTTAAACAATATTATGTTTTCAGATATGAAACGTTAATACAAATAAAAAATAAATACACAGAAAAAACCTAGAGCAATGTACAATTTTGAAAATTACTATTACACCAGCCAAACAAATCCTTAACCACCTTTTAAATGGATTAATTTATACCATTTTACTGCAAAAAGAATAGCGAAGATATTAAAACAGAACAAAACAGCTTTTCAGTGCCTGATTCACATTTACGTTTCACCTTGAATGTGCAAACTCAGAATTTTGCATTGTAAACTCAAATAGTCTGTGTAAGAATTATATTTGAAAACTACCATACCAAACAAACAAACAAACAAAAAATCACTAGGCCCTTTATTACTGGCTGCAGACCCTTTCTCCCCTCTATGGGGATAGGATATTGTCTTCTATGGACCTCCTCCCCCAGTTTTCTTTTAAGTTCTACTCCCAAGAGTGGAATTTCCCCTATTGCCTTCTTTAAACCATATCCGTGAGTCAATCTTTCCTTTCTCCTCTTCAGTCAGAAGTCTCATGTTTACCTTTATCTACCGCTCACCCATAGTGGTTACGAATCAGGCTGCTAACCTCAAGGTCGGCAGTTCGAAACTACCAGCGGTTCCGCAGGAGAAAGATGAAGCTTTCTTCTCCCGTAAAGATTTACAGCCTTGGAAACCCTGTACAGGGTCGCTATGAGTTGGAACCGACTCCATGGTACTTAACAACAACAACCGCTCACCCTCTCTAACCCTAACTCAATCTTACAATTAGGTACGGTTACAAAAGATTTAAAAGTTAATTTCTAGTTTCATGAGGGGAATCATATGTCCTTCACTTCTTTATGTCTGGACATTCTCTTTTGAAATGGTCTGTCTTCCCACAACATTCATCTGCTGGTGGGCTTGGGGACCTGGCCCAATTCTCTCCTCTCTTTCCTCTGAAGAGGCCTAACCCTGTAATCACTGTTCCACTTCCCTCGTGAAGGGGATCTTGTTCTAGCCTCTTATTTAATATTTTATTCACAGTAGATACCATGATTCTGGCTTTCTGCCTCTGTTTTTCCTCCTTTCTCCTTATAAAAACTTTCCGAGTGTCTCTTAACAGTTCATCACCTCAGTCTTTTTGTCTTGGTCTCGGTTCTTTAAGGGAGAACATCTTCGCAACTGATTCCGCTCCCCCTACTGACCAACAAAGAGCATAGGCTCTTTGTTGTTCTTCTAAGAGGGCCGACTTCTATCGTTTACATGAAGGACTACGGCCTGGCAGACCCAGTCCTCATTGGAACCGAATTGAGGCCAGAACCCAGATGGTGAATAGATTAGTTCTTTTGGCCAAATAAAACAACAATATTTTTATCTTTTTCCCAGGTTGGGGATTGTCCGCCCTAGACCTCAACATTCTCCCCAAAGGACTGACCGGATGAATGTCTGTGGGAGTCTCTCCTGCTCCCTTTGTTCCTAGGCCTAGGATTCCGTTCCCCATTTTCTTTTGGTCTTGATGTCTGAGTTCCCTTGCATACTCAACCTCCCCAAATTTCCCCATGTTTGGGTACACATGGAGGTTTCATGCATACAACCCCAAGATTTCAATTTGTCCTTCTCCGACCGGATTGGGACTCCACACTCACTTTGCATCCAAAATGTATCTCAGACACACAATGACCCCCCAAAATGCCTAACCACCAGGGCAATACTTACAGTCCAATTTTCCTGCCGTGGCCTGTGCACAGATTGCCTGGTTGCCACGGTTACTCTCTTCTCAGCCCTCCAGGTCTCTCTCACTAATTCTGATCACCTCTGAACAAACTCAGGTCTTTTTCTGGACCTTGCTGGTAGGCAGTCAACCCTATGGAGTAGGCCACTAAAACCAAGGTGCGATGTGTCACCTTTTGCACAAGGGCTGCTGCTCCAAGCGGGCAGAAAATCCTGTACGAGCCCGCAAATTTGTGAGAAAAGTTGTCTATACAGACAAACGCTCAAGTAATCCAATCTGTACTCATTTTAGCTAGAGTGAGGTTTTCTTTATTCGATTTTTCAAAATCGGGCACCCAGCCCCGTAGACAAGGGCAGATGCTCCACATGGCCATTTGACAAAGAGTTTTATTAACCTAACTCAGAAAAAGCCCCTCCTCCATTTCCCCTTTACTGGATACTTTGGAGCTTACACTCTTTCCTGAAAGTTGCCTACTATCCTCTACAGGGAGCATTCTCATCTGAAGTTAGTTTCATCCCCTCGCCATGAACTTCCCTTTCTTCTTTGACAGGAGTATTCTTATTTTAAAAGAGTGTACCAGGACATTGAAGAATAACAAGGAAGCGGTAAGCCACCGCATAACATGGATGGACCTTGAGGACATTATGCTGAGTGAAATTAGTCAGTCACAAAAAGAGAAATACTGCATAGGACCACTACTATAAAAGACTAAGAAAAAGTAATTATACTAAAGGGGGGCGGGGGAAGTCTTTGTTAGTTGTTGGGAAGTTGGTGATGGGTGGGGATGAGGAGGGAGGGTGGATGGAGCACAGGGTGGGGATTGGACACAGGAGATCTTGGGTGCTAGGGAGGGGGGCAATATACAGGGAGGGAGAGGGAAGCGGAGAAACGGGGCAGATGGGAGAACAATTGGGCATGTTCAAAAGGGCTAAAGGGGACAGAGATAAAGGACGATATATACACAGCCTTGGAACGGCAGGGCTCTGAGATACAGGGATTGAGTCATGGTTGGAATGGGAGGGGAATCATGTTAAGATGCTTGACTGTTTTTGTTTGTCTGTTTGTTTTAATCTTGGTTTCTCTTGCATTATAATACATAGTAGACACTGGAGAGGGAGAGAAAGGAATAGTCAGAAACATCACACTAGAAGGCTTTTAAGTCCGTCTTCTGCCTATGACTGATTGGAATACCTAAAATGGGGCTACAGCGTACCCAGTGAACGAGGCTTC
>NW_006408652.1:5245077-5246655 GCF_000296735.1 Chrysochloris asiatica | reverse complement strand
AACCTGTTTAACCGGTGTATTCAATTGTATATTGCCTTCCCATTCACCCAATTAGCATATGTATTAATTTCTTTACATTTTTAAAAGAGTCTGCTTTATCTTGAAATCTAGTTGATTTTCTTTCCATTTGAAAGTTCTGTAAGCACACTATTCCCTCTTTGTACTTTGTAATTGTCTTTGTTACATATTAATATCTCTGGTTCATGCTTTTGAGTCATGTAAGATTGTTTAATTTGTTATTGTTGTGTGCTGTGGAGTCAGTTCCAACTTATAGCAGCTCTTTATACAGCTTCTGAGGCTATATGTATTTTTAGTAGCAGAAAGCCTCATCTTTCTGCCATGGAGTAGCTGGTGGGCTTGAATCACTGACCTTGTGGTTAGCAGTTTAGTGCTTATCCTACAATGTTAGTACTTCTATATCTGGGTTGACTAGTGAATGGTGTTTTCATGCTTGTCAATGTCAGGTTGCGGTCTACTGTTGTTTGTTCTCTGTTTCAAGAACTCCCTTTAGTGTTTAGATTGGTCAGGTTTTTACAAATTCCTTTAATTTCTGTTTATTTGAGAATGTCCTAATATCATCATCATATCTGAGGGACAGTTTTTCTGGATATATGATTCTTGGCTGGCAGTTTTTTTCTTTCAGAGTTTTACATATGTCATCCCGTTGCCTTGTTGCTCGCATGATTTCTGCTGAGAAATTAGAGCTTAATCTTATTGGGTCCAGTTTGTAGGTAATGTTTTGTTTTTCATGAGCTGCTCTCAGTATTCTTTCTTTGTCTTTGGTTTTGAAAAGTTTGATTATAATATGTCTTGGTAATTTCGTTTTGTTGTCTATCTTTTTGTTTTCCTTTCAGTTTTTAAAATACATTATCTTCCCATTTTTCGTGATGCTAGGTAAGTTTTCTTCTAGAAACTCTTAAACAGTTTTCTCTTGCTACTTTTGTTGGTGTTGTTACCTTTCTGTTCTGCAATTCTGATCACACATAAATTATTCCAGTTGATACAGTCCCACATAATTGCTAGGGTTTATTTGGATTTTTTTCCCTTCTTTTATTTTTCTGATGGTTTCACTAGAAGATTAGTACTCAGAGAGATTTGTCTTCAAGTGCACTAATTCATTTTTCCATTGGTTCAATGTTACACCTTTGCTCTGTCAGTATATTATCTATTTCTGAAATCTTTGTATTTTCTGGATTTCTATTTGCTGTTTCTGGACAGTTTCTATTTTTTAAATATCTTTTTATCAGTTTGTACTTACAGTATTTTCCTGAAATTTTCTAAAGTTTTGAGGTTTTCTTGATTTAATCTGAAGCTTTCTCAATCTTTCTCTCAATACATTGAAGGTACAGATATCATTCTTTTGAATTCTTTATCAGGTAGTTCCAATGCCATTTATTTCTCAGAAAGGTCTTTTGACTCTGTATTTTGGTTGCTTGTTTGAACCACACGGTCTTGTTTCTTCATGTGAACTGAAATTGTCTGTGTTCTCTTAGCCATTGTGATGTTGTTGATGATTATATTAGGCTGGGTTCTCTAGAGAAGCAAAACCAGTTAAAGTCATATATATATATATATATA
>NW_006408652.1:5229721-5244636 GCF_000296735.1 Chrysochloris asiatica | reverse complement strand
ATCCATATGAGGTTATTGAAAATACCATGGCTTGGGTCAGGCGCACCTTAGTCCTCAAGCTGATATCTCTGCTCCTCAATACTTTAAAAAGTTCCTGTGCAGCAGATTTGCCCAATGCAATATGTCGTCTGATCTCTTGACTGCTGCTTCCACGAGTGTTGACAGTTGAACCAAGAAGAATGAAGTCCTTGACAACTTCAATCATTTTCCTTTGATAAGAATGTTGTTTATTGGTCCAGTGGTGAGGATGCAACCCATACTGAAGGCTGTGCTCTTTGATCTTCAACAGTAAATGTTTCAAGTCCTCTTCACTTTCAGCAAGCAAGGTTGTATCATCTGCATATCGCAGGTTCTTAATGAGTCTTCCTCCAATCCCGATGCCACGTTTTTCTTCATACAACCCAGTATATATATAAATTGCTTTTAAGTGCCATTGAATTGGTCCTGACTTGTTGCTGTTGCTAAGTGTTGTCAAGTTGGTTCCAACTCATAGTGATCTTGTATGGGGTTTCCAAGGAGTAGTTTGTGGATTTGAACTGCCAACCTTATGGTTCATAATCCAGTGTCTGCCTAGTCTGCCATCTTGCTGGAAGTCACTTCTGACCATTTTCACTGTCTCCATCCTTCTCCAAGTCATCATCTCTCTCATCTAGACTATTGCAATAGTCTTCTCACTGGGGTCCCTCTTTCTGTTCTTGTTTACCTTCAATTTACTTTCAATTCTGCAGCCAGTGATCCTTCTAAGAACAAAAGTCAAACCATGATGCTCCTGTGTCCTCAAAAGTTTCAGGATAGAGAACTTTCATAGCATGTAAGACCTTGGCCCTAGTACCTCTCCCACATACACAATATTTCTTGTTCCAATTGTAAAGAACTGTTTACCCAAACATGCCATACTTTCCCTATACTTGTGCTCATATCCTTTCCTTTGCTTGGAATGCCTCTCTAGAGTCCTATCCCTCAATGGTTGGCTACCTCCTACTATCTTAAAGATCCTCCCTGACGTCTTCATCCAAAAGGCCAAATTAGATAGAAGCTCTCATTTTCTGTGCTTTGATAGAACCATGTGATTCCCTCCACTATAGCACCAATTGAATTATAGACTAATTATCTGTTTACTTGTCTGTGTTTTCAGCAAAATTTTGCTTTCCAAATAATAAGCACTCAGTGGTTCATAGATGAATATGAGTGCATAGCAAAGTTGGTTTGAGCAATTGTGAGTGATAATAGTAAACACAGCTAGGTTTCTTTTGTGACAGTGACATGGATTTTGAAAAGTAAGAATGACCTTGGAGAGGAGAGTCCACCCGTTTTGGAATCTAGATTAAACTGATCCCAATCTTTTCCTTAGAAGACGTGGGCTATTATGATTTTCTCTATAGAGAGTTATCCAACCATTGCCTCACCCCAAGTAGCACTAAATGTTTCTCTCTCATACCATATCCTTTCTTTGCTGTGTGCAAATAATAGTTACTGAGGACATAATCTATCATATGATTGTTTTTTAAAAATTAACAAAATGTCATCTCATGAGATGGTAAGAAGGGCTTAATGAAATTTGTGTGCTACAACAGTTCAAAGTTAGGATATACTGTGTAAAGAATGTTCTGAAGAATACATGCATACACTTTTTTTTTTTTTTTTTTTTACCTTTCCAGGAATAAAGTTAGGTAAGAAAACCATTGGTGCATTTCAAAATCCCACTTCTCCAATATTGAGAGAATATTATAAAAAATAGTACAGAGTCTCTTTAGGTCCCTCATCCAGTTCCTCCTAATATGAATATGTTACATTGCCATTGCACAATTATGAAAATTAAGAAATTAACATCATTCTATTTTGAATTGGTTTTGTAAATTAGCTATCTCATTATCTGAAGCATTTATTTTATTGGGGAGAATATTTGTAGATCTTTGCAGCTCTAATTGAAATAAAGGGTTGAATCCTGGCACTCTAATTTCATAAAACCAACCCCTGAAAACCTTATAGAGCACAGTTCTATTCTGACACATATGAGGTCACCATGGATTGGAATCAACTTGGCAGTGGTTGGTTTTGGTGTTTAGAGTTAGCAACTCTGCAGGACAGTCTCTATGCATGCCAAGTAGGGTTTCCAGCTGATTTATAATAATCATATGGGGATCTATTTGAACTGTGGATGCCGATTCAGTCTATCTGGGGTGGAAATGCAAATTATCAGTAGGGTGTAAACCAGGAATACAAAGAGATCAGATCCTGAAATACAATATACTGCCTGGGACAGGAACAAGAGTACTGCTTAAAAAAATAAAAAAGAATATTGCTTTTTTGAAAGGAAACAAAATCTCATCCAAAGAAAAAAAGAGAGGTTTGGTTTAAAGGATGCTGGACTCTACCACCAATTGTTTCCAAGATTTTGTACAAGTCTCAGCACTTCCCATGGCCCCATTGAGCTCACTGACTTAAAAGATGCATCAAAGCTCCCAATTTTAATGATAGAGTATAATATAGTTGAGAAGACCTTGTGTTGTATTGAATAATAAGACGGGTAGAGGAATCACTTGTGCATCTAATTTGCCAGGGAGTAACAATCATACTTATTTGTTTTTCCTTTGTTTATATTTTCTTTTACTAAAATGTTATCTTTTTGCCTCTGAAATATCATACTTCATGGTTTTCTGATCTTTTCTAGATATTGACTTCTGCTTTGATCCTTAGTTGGTACATCAAGAAGCGTTAGAATTAGCCAGTTAAGATTCAGATAAAGGAATTTAAGGGGTTTAGCATAGAATGGAAGGAGCAGTGAGGGAATAATCTTTAACATTTTCAGTAAAAAGCAAGCTGAGTTAAAAAGAAATAAAAGGAAAGTAGGGTAGAGTCATGAAAGCAATCCCTGTTTTATTGCTTTCCTTGCTTTCCACACCAGCCACTCTCATCCTCTGAAACGAATCTAATCTACAAGTGCTAGATACAAAACTTCCATCCCTGTAGCAAGAGAAGAAGAATAGAGATTGGAGGAGGGCAGGAGGATACATGATTTTAGCTTAAATCCATTCAAGTAAAGAAGCACTATGATGAAAATGGTCATTTCTATGTGAAGAGAAATAAAGTAGGCACATTGTTGTTAGCTGCCATCAGGTCAGCTCCAACTCATAATAATGAAACATTGGCCAGTCCTCTGCCATCCTCAACATTTTTGGCCTGTTTGAACCCATAATTCCAAATATTGTGTCAATTCATCTCATGGAGGGTGCTTTGTCAACCATGCTGTTGTTCTCCAGCAATTGGTCTTTCCTGATGACATGTCCAAAGTAGAGCAAAGTCTTGCCATCCTCATTTCTAAGAAGTGTTCTAGCTGTATTTCTGATATGTTTATTCTTCTGACAGAGCATGGTATATTCAGTATTCTTCTCTAATACCACAGTTATAATGTATCATTTTTTCTTCTGACTTCCTTTTTTATTGTCCAGCTTGGGCATGTATATGAGGCAATGACAAGATCATGCCTTGGGTCAGGCAACTTTAGTGCACAAAGTGACACCTTTGATTTTTAGCAGATGTCTTTGGTTTTTTGTTTGCTGCTTCCATGAGCAATGATTATTCATCCAAGTACAACAAAACACTTGACAACTCCATAATGATCCATAATTTTCAGCTGAATAGTTGTCAGGAACAGTCTGTTAGCAATCCTCAATACCAAGTGTTTTCACAAGAGCAGGTTCCCCAGTTTTGAACATTTCAAAATCTGTCTTGAAGTACAACACTGTCTGTTATAGGATAATATCTGTGTGACTACAAGGAAGACCAGTTAATACATTTGTATTCAAATTTATATTGTTGTTGTTATTAGGTACCCTCGAGTTGGTACTGATACATAGTGACCTTATGTACAACATAACAATACATGGCTGGGTCCTGAGCCAATCTCATAATCATTGCTACACTTGAGCCCATTGCTGTTGCCACTGTGCCAATCAATCTCATTGGGGGGGTCTTCTCTTTTTACTGACCCTCCACTTCACCAAGCATGAAGTCCTTCTCCAGGGACTGGTCCCTCCTAATAATATGAAGTATGAGAGACGGAGTCTGGCCATCCTGGCTTCTAAAGAGCATTCTGACTGTACTTCTTCCAACAGAGATTGGTTTGTTCTTCTGCAGTTTATGGTATTTTTAATATTCTCCTCCAATACCATAAATCAAATGCGTCAATTCCTCTGCAGTCTTCCTCATTCATTGTCCAACTTTCACATGCAAATGAGGCTATTGAAAATGCCATGGTTTGGGTCATGTACACCTTACTCCTCAAATTGACATCTTTGCTCTTGAAAACTGTAAAGAAGTCTTGTGCAGCAGATTTACCTAATGTGAAAAGTCGTTTTGTTTCTTGACTGCTGTTTCCATGCGTGTTGATGATTGATTCCAGCAACATAAGCCTTTGAAACCTCCAATCTTTTCTCCATTTATCATGATGCTATTTATTGTTTCAGTTGTGAGGATTTTGTTTTCTTTACATTGAGATGCAACCCATACTGAAGGTTGTGGTCTTTGATATCTATCATTAAGTATTTCAAGTCATCTTCGCTTTTAGCAAGCAAGGTTATATCAACTGCATATCACAGGTTGTTAATGAGTCTTCCTCCTATTCTAATGCCATGTTCTTCTTCATATAACCTAGCTTCTTGCCTAATACATTTCTTCACATATAAATTTATAATGATGTCTTAAATTAAATTTTGTTGTTGTTGTTAGGTACCATCAAGTCACTTCTGACTCATAGCAACTCTATGTACAACGAAACTTGCATCAGCCTCACAGTTGTTATATTTGAGGACATTGCCACAACCACTGTGCTTATCCATCTCATTGGGGGTCTTCCACTTTTTTGCTGACCCTCCACTTTACCATGCATGTTGTTCTCTTCAGGGATTAGTCCCTTTTGATAACACGTTTAAATTATAGGAGATGAGGTCTCCCCATCATTGTTTCTACAGAGAATTCTGACTGTATTTCTTTTAATACAGATTTGTTCTCCTGGCAGTCCATGGTACTTTAAATTTTCTTCTCAAACACAATAATTCAAGTGTATTGATTCTTCCACAGTCTTCCTTATTCCTTGTTCAATATTTGCATGCATATGAGGACATTGAAAATAATATGACTTGGATTAGGCTCATCTTAGTCCTCAAACTGACATCTTTGCTCTTGAACACTTTAAAGAGGTCTTTGCAGCAAATTTCCCCAATGCAACACATCATTTGATTTCTTGATTGCTGCTTCCATGAGTATTCATAATGAATCCAAGCAAGATGAAGGCTTTGAAAACTCAGAAGTTGTTTTCTTGCCAGAAAAGCCTATGTCCAGTTTCACAATCAAACTTCACCCTTGCTAAGCGAATGCTCTCACAGTACGATTAGAAAATAACTCAATCAGGTAAATAGTTTAGGGCAGTAAATCCTTCTTATTTTTCAATAGTGTCTAACTGAAAAGTTATAAACTTGGTTTGTCTGTAATTGGTTTGTCAATAGCAAAGATAGACCTAGCAAAGGACAAACAATTCATGAATCCTCAGCTTATCATCCTGTCTACACTCAGTTCTGAAACTAGTTGCTGCTTAAACTTGAAATTTTCAGACTGCACACCAAGAGTACATATTAGTCAAAGAGGTTTTTTGTTACTTTTTTTCTCTTCCTTATTAAAAAATTTGCTACTATTGTATATGTTTGGCATTTCTCATCAGAAATGTGGGCTCCTCTAAAGTTTCTAAAGCTGAATGCTAGCTTTAAGACACACACATACATAAATGTATATGTATGCATATCTAGATTCTTGGGGTCATCCCTGAGTCCATCTTTTCTTAGCAAAATATCCCCATCTGATAATCACCAATACTAACAGATCCTCTCTCTTCATTATTTCATTTTTCTCTAATTCACCCACTTCTGCAATGGACTTGGACTCCTATTTGGTGGTATTCCTCATGACCCCACAAACACCACCACTACTGCCTTTGTTCTGTTCTCTGCACAGCAACAGGAATCATATTCTTCAAATAGATACCTGATGATGTCATTCCCCTTTAGTAGTTTCTCATGAGTCTTAAAAAAAAGTCTGAGCTTCTTACCTTTGCATGATTTGTCTTCCATCGCCCTCTTCAGCTTCATTTTCTGATTTTATAACCCTCAATATTCTAGCCATAGTCAATTCTTAGATAGGTAGGTAGGTAGACAGATATATATATGCTGTTGAGTTGACTGAGGTTCATGATAAATAGAATGAGATATTGCCCAGTCCTGAATCATCCTCACCATCACTTTGTTGTTGTTAAGTATGTCACCATCATTAGAATGTTAAAATCTATCTTTGTAGTTGTTGTTCCAATCCATCTAATCAAGAGTCTCCAATACTCTCATTGGCCCTTTACTTTAGCAAATGTCATGACCTCCTCCTGATTGTCTCAAAAGTGACCACATCAAACAGTGTTCTGTTGTGGTCCATAAGATTTTCATTGGCTACAGGATAATCAGGCAACATTTACATTGGCTAACTATTACAGGAAGTATATCACCAGGCCTTTCTTCCTACTCTACCTTAGTTGGAAGCTCTGTTGAAACCTGTCCTACCATGGATGACCTTACTGATACTTGAAATACTAGTGGTACAGCTTCTGATATCAAAGCAACTTGCAAGCCACTAGAGTACACAGTGACTCAGTGGCAGCAGCAATGGGCTCAGGTGTAACAACTGTGAAGATGGCAAAGGACTTAAAGGGACAGCCTAGGGGCAAGGAGAAAGGAAGCAGGATCTGGGACCATGGTAGAGAAAATAACACTAGGTGCAGTCAACCACAGAGGAAAAGAACCTTAAAGGCCAAACCACCAAGAAGAGCCAACCAATGAAAATTACTGCAACTAACCACAAAGAGACAAAAGCACTAGCTAGGGATGTTACCTAAACCTGGGCATGTACATTTGGAAGCAAGATGACCTTTAAATCACTTTTGTTTTATTAGCATGCTAAATCACACACCCCTCTGCACCATAGTGGATCTAGTGAGGACCAAGTAAGTACAAAAAAAGGTGGCACCTCATTTCCAAGAAACCTCCACCCCTTCACAAGGAAATAAGTGAATATTGTTGTTGTTGTTGTTATATGCCATGGAGTTGGTTCTGACTCATAGTGACCCTGTACAGGGTTTCCGAGGCTGTAAATCTTTACGGGAGCAGAAAACCTCATCTTTCTCCCATGGAACAGCTGGTGGTTTCGAACTGCTGACCTTGAGGTTTGCAGCCCAATTCATAACCACTATGCTACCAGAGCTCCTTAAATGAATATTACTTCCCTTGATTACTATATGCAGGAACAGGTATACAATAACAATGCAGATCCAAGACCCCACACAGGTCTTTTCCACTCTGTAGAGACAGACCCATTCTCTATTTTGAGATCGTACTTTTGTTTTGCTAACAAACTGCTCGTGTTTGAAAGTCAGCTTGTGTGTCTTGTTTGATTGTGGTCAAATGAAACTCGCCTCCAATTCTTTGGGTGCAGCAAGTGAAAATAACTACATCCAGAGGACAACATGACCTTGCATTCTATTGTGCTTAGGGTATCTATGTGTTGGAACCAACTCAATGCCACCTAACAATAACAACAATATAGTGCAACTCAATAGACAGGTGGTGGAGAGAGAAGGATTCAAATCTATTAGGGCTCATGAAGATGGGACAGGATCAGGCAACATTTCACTCTATCATATATGGAGTTTCCATGAGTCAGAGCTGACTCAAAGCAACCAGCAACACTTGGCTGAGGGTAAGATGCTTGCATTGATATCACAGACTCTTTACTAATTTTGATGGAGACTCTGATTTAAAAGTTGTACAGAATAGATACGGCATAGTCATTTTATTAATTAAAATGACTGTACTTACTTAGATTTCTAAAATGGCTTGCTATGTAAGTTTGTGGGATAATAAGGGCTATTGACTGTGGAGTCCTGGTATAGTGCTATAGGATAAGCACTCAACCACAAGGTAGGTTTGAACCACAAGATTGATGGTTCAAATCCAACATCTGCTCCTCAGAAGCCCTATACAGAGTTGCTATGAGTCAGAACTGCTTCAATGGCACTTACCAGCAACAACAACAGCCAACTGTTGAGTGGTTCCTGTGTGCAGGACAAATGTCACACATTTTATTTCACCTGTGCTAACAGATGCAATCCTCACAGTCTTGTTGGGTCATGTTCACATTATCCTGACTGATAGAGAAGATGAAGGTATAAAGTTGCACAGGACCATCACACAACTGGCTTGTGACCCATCTGGGCTGACTGCAGAGCCACTCTTCTCCACTGTAATGTCTGAGCAGCTGTCATCAGCTAAATGATATGGAGAATTCATGATCACTTCTCCATCAGGACTAACACATGGGCCTTTAGTAATTTCCACTGCATTTTTGTTTTAACACATTTATTGGAGTATAAATCACATACATCAAATTCACTCATTTTAAAGTACAATTCAAAGATTTTCAGTACATTTTAGTTGTGCAACTGTTACCACAACTCTATCTGAGAATATTTCCATCAAGCCAAAGAGAAACCTTATGCCCATTGTTCCCATGCCCAGCCTGAAGCAGCCACTCATCTACTTTCTGGCTATATAGATTTGTCTAAACATCATCTATTATGTGTTATTAATAAAATTAGTGTATTTTGAACCAGATTGCCCAATTTGTACACTAAACCAACAACAAAACTCACAGCTAAACTCAGGGTTACCCTATATAGGGTTTTCAAGGCTATAATATAAATCTTTATGGGAGCAGACAGCCTTATCTCTCAGAGTGGCTGTCTGCTTTGAACCACCAACCTTATGATTAGTAGCCCAGCATTTACGCTGGTGGTGGTGGTTTTTGTGTGCCACCGATTCAGTTCCAATGCATAGCGAACCTGTATAGGGTTTCTGAGGCTGTAAATCTTTATGGAAGCAGAAAGCCTTGTCTTTCTCAAACTTCTGACCTTATAGTTAGCACTAAACTATCAGAGATCCTTACATTTATACTAGTCATGGGTTTGAGCAAGTTCACAAGGATGTTTGTTGTAAAAGATGTATATATATGTGGACATGAGGAGTCCCCTAAGTAGTGCAAACAATTTACTGTTTGACTGCTAACTGAAAGGGTGGAACCTCAAACTCATCCAGAGGCATCTCAGAAGAAAAGCCTGGCAGTCTATTTTCAAAAAATCAGCCATTGAAAACTCTGTGGAGCACTTCTTTATGTTGACAGATATGTGGTCATCACAAGTTGGAATTGACTTCCCAGAAAATGGGCTGATTTTACCATGGGTGTATGCATGTGTGTGTCTGACACACACAATGTACATCTAAAGACCACAATGTTTTTGCCTCCATTCACTTATTTACACCTTACAGAACTGTAAAGAAAGCAGTTTTATAACACGGCAATTAAAACATGGATTTTGCAACCAGACAGAACAGAGGTCTATTTAAGTTCTATGGGGAAAGATTGTGTTTATTAAGTGTTTACTATTAATGAAGTCCTGGTGTGGTGCTGTGGGCTAATGTATCAGACTGCAAAGTTGTTTAAACTGAAAGGTCAGTGGTTCAAGCTCACCAGCTGCTCCTTGGAAACCCTATACAGGGTCGCTATGGGTTGGAATTGACTCGATGACACTTAACAACAACAACAACAATGTTGCACTAAAGGATAAGCATTGAATCACAAGGTCAGAGGTTCAAACTCACCAGCTGCTCTTTGAAAACCCTATACAGAGTTGCTATGAGTCAGACTGACTCGACACCTCTTAACAATAACAACAACGACTATGATAATATACAGCAGAGTGCCTGGAACATTGTAGATGGTCAGTGAAGGCTAAATACCCCAAATCAAACCCATTGCCAGGGAGTCGATTCTGACTGTCAGTGACCCTATAGGACAGAATAGACTGCTCCATAGGATTTCTCAGGTTGTAAATCTTTATGGGAATATACAGCCTCATCTTTCTCCCTCAGAACCTCTGGTGCATTTGAACCACCAACCTTGTCATTAGCAGCTCAACACTTACCCCATTGCATCACCAGGGCTCCTTTAATGAAGACTAGGAGATGGACAGTGAATAAAGAAGACCGTAGAAGAATTGATGCTTGGAGGAGAATATTGAAAGTGCCATGGGCTGCCAAAAGAACCAACAGATCCGTTTTGGAAGAAGTGCAGCCAGAGTGCTCCTTGGAGGCTAAGATGGCCAAACTTCGTCTCTCATACTTCAGACATATTGTCAGGAGGGACCAGTCACTGGAGAAGGATATCATGTTTGGTAAGGTGGAGGGTCAGAGAAAAAGAGGGAGACCCCTCAACGAGATGGATTGGCAAAGTGGCAGCATCAATGGACTGAAGTGTGGCAACAGTAGTGAGGTTGGCCCAGGATTGGGCAGTGTTTTGTTCTGCTGTGCATGAGGTCTCTATGAGTTGGTATCAACTCGATGGCACCTAACAACAATAAAAGGAGGTAACAAACAAACAAACAAATAAAAAAAAAATCATTGAACTATGATGCAACTTCTTGGCAGCAAACTAAAGCATGAACTTGGGAAGGTAACTGGAATTCATAGAGCTTCAATTATATCATTTCAACAGAGGGGACAATGCCTCCTCCTAGGTGCCAGACCCACAGTTAAGCCTGGTGAGGCTCAGGGAGGTTTACTTACTTGCCAGTGCTATGGGGCATGTAGTGATGGAGGAGGGCTCCAACCCAAACCGGCTGCAGAGAGCAGTTAACCAGCCTCACTCACATTGTGATCATATGCTCTCTTATTATAAGATGTGCAGTGATGGGAAAATTAAAAGCTCCTAAAATGTCATTTTTCTTCTCATAATGGTGGTCAGAAGGACCTTTAGTGCAAGCCTCCGTCATTTCAGAGTCTATCCTGACCGTAAACACCCTGCCTTGCTGATTACTCATCTAAGGCCCATGAAATGGGGCTTCAGCACTTTAAATCCTCTTTTAGGCTTGGCTTTGATTGCCAAAAGTGGTCAGGTTAATTGGAACAATTAAGGTGCTCCTGGGGCATAATTACCCCTTTTACTTTCTGTGTGTGAAGAGGAAGGAGGATGGCTGGTCCTGAAAATGGGATCCCAGTGGCACACTGGGATGGAGAATTAAAAACACAGGGAAATTGAGCCCAGGATGCGTTTTCTCTGGTCCGCAGTATAATTAACCAATAAAAGCAGTCTCTTCTATCTTCCCCCCCTCAATCAAACACCTCAAAGGATGCAGAGAGATGAGACCGGGCATCCGGACTAAGAGGAAGCTAGGTGTGAGTGGAGGAGTGAGGGCGAGCGGCACATGACCCCACATATTTAGCCTTCCTTTCTTCCTACAAACCCCATATTGTGAGTAATGCCAGGCCTTTCCATTAAGCTTTGAGGAACATCAGCCATGGAGGAGGCTGACCAACAAGCTCCTTTCCAGGTTATTTTTTTCCCAATTATAAAGCTTCCTCCTCCTCCTCCTCCAAAATTATTTCTCAGCCCTTAAACATACTGCCCCAAATTCAACACCACAATCACTCTTGGGATTCACGAAGAAAGTAGTGGAGTTAAGTCCCTTTGTGCCTTAAATGCTTTTATGAGCATTGGATCAGGGCTCTGAAATTGGTAAACGCTCTTTCTCTTTACCCCCTCATTTGTGTAACAAGCACACTAGGGATGCCTTATATTCAAGTGAATTAACTTGAGCATGATGCCATTTAAGACAACTCAGGTGTCTGATAAAAACCCAAAGCCTCCTTTATACATGGGATGCATTTTTCATAAGCAGTCAATAAATTAAAGTTGCAAGTTAGGCGCCAGAAGCATGTTTGGATTTGTTGTTGTTCTTGTGAAGTGCTGTCGAGTCAATTCCAAACCATAGCGATCCTGTGTAGAGTTTCCAAGGAGCAGCTGGTGAGCTTCAACCACCAACCTTGCAGTTCAAATGTCTTTGCAGTCTGGCACATTAACCCACAGCCCCACACCGGGACTCCATGTTTGGATAATTGTTGTCATTAAGTGCCGTTGAGTCGATTCCGACCCATAGCGACCCTGTATAGGGTTTCCAAGGAGCAGCTTGCAGTTTGGATTAGCACCCTTTAAAATGACACCCTTGGGGTTATTAAGAAAAGAAGAAAGTTCACCAACTGAATCTTAAGGAGATGGCTTCCTGGCTTCCACTAAGATTCATTCAAATTGCTTGCCCACTGACTCTGCCAGTGATGCTAACTGCTTGAATGTAGATCATCAAGTCAGGGAAGGAGTTATAAGGCCATCTTGCTCCTCCCCTCCCCCGCCCCCACTAATTTTATTCGTGAACTCCGTATTTTAATAAAGGTTTTCAGCTATAATATTTTTATATAAAACTTTACAGTTGTGATAATTGCAATTAGTCGTACTAAAAATTACTCACTATTGAGTCATAAGAATTGTATCCTCATCTCTTTTCACCAGACCCATCTAGACAAAATGAAAACTATTCAGTGGGGATTCTACCTCTGACCCCCTCCCCCTAAACTCCCTCTTGAAAACTTGTAAGCCAGTCATTTCGTGCTTTTATAACACCTCCCATTTTAGATAGCCATTTTCTAAGTTGCCTATCCCTATCAACCCTGTATACACAGGGAATAGGATTGATCCTTGATGTGAAGACTCCCTTCCTCTTGATTGGTATTTTGAGCTACTACATCCATAAGTATAGGTCAAAGTCCATCAAATTGTAGCAATTTACACTTGTTTCCTTTATAAAAAATATAACATATATATATATGTATAATATATACATACATATTTTTAAATCTTCCTCTAGTCAAGTTCTGATCATCTAGTCATCAAAGCTAGATCGAATGGTTACTATCTACTAGTTTGGGTGTTCTTGTGCATCTCCCCTCACTTCATATCAGCTGGATGCTTCACAGCTCTATCCCTCCGTGGCTATGTCTTTGCTCAGGTGTCCTCAGGTCTCACCACACTTCAGACCAACCAGACCTTCCTCTTCTCTCTCACATCTCCAGGTTGACAGGAGTCTCTGGAACATGGTCGAACTCAGCCCACAGTGTCACTACTGCCATTCCCCCTCTTACACTCACCAGGAGACTAACATGGTCGACAGCAAGCGTACATGCCTGCTTATGTGTTCCCTTTGAGTTTCAGTCTTGGAGGGGGTTTGTCTTGATTGCTTCTTGATGGTTTCCCGGCAAACAACTTGCTTGTTCTTGTAGTAGAGATCATCTTGCTTTTTAAGGAATGAGAAAAAGGTGACTGAGGAAAAATTGTTGGAGAAGAGAACAGTCATTGCCACTATGATATCCTTTCATTTCTGTGCGCTTTTGCTTTCTCCTGTGTAAATGGACATAAGTCCTGCCTTGTGGGGTTCTCACGAGGATTCAAATGAAATCCCACTGGATGTGATATCCTTAGCAGACAGCCTTTTACAGAGGAGGGATATGCTACAATTTGAGTTCTCATGCCTTCCTGTAGAAAAGAACAGCTGCCGCTAAGTCGTCTCTAACTGATGGCAACCCCATGCGTGTCCAAGTAGAACTGCGCTCCTTAGGGTTTTCAACGCCTGCTGATTTGCCAGCACCCATGTTCACCACAGCACTCTTCACAATAGCAAACAGATGGAGGTGCCTAAATGCCCATCAATGGAAGAAACGGTAACAAACTTCGGTACATATACACAATGGAATATTAGGCAATGTTGAAGAATAATGCCTAATCTGCAAAACACCTCACAGCATGGATGAGCCTGGAGGATATTATGCTGAGTGAAATGAACCAATCACAAAAATTTCAAACAAATATTATATGAGAACACTGTTGTAAAAAGTAAAAAGATTTTCTTGCTAAATGATACATTCTGTGATGGTTAGTGTAGTGGTTACAAATCGGGCTGTGAACCTTAAGGTCAGCAGTTCAAAACTATCAGCTGCTCCACAGGAGAAAGATAAGGCTTTCTGCTCCCATAAAGATTTACAGCCTCGGAAACCCTGTGCAGGGTCACTATGAGTCGGTTTCGACTCCACGGCACATCACCACCACCACCACCACCATGATGGTTACTGGGGGTAGTAGGGTGAGGTAATTTTTCATGGGCTAAAGTGTAAGACACATGTTACCATGGGTGACAGAGCAGGCAATATACAACAAGAAGGAGGTTGGCAGAGGAAAGATGAAGGTAGTAGGAGACACAGGGAGGAATGCAAAGTTAAAGAAAGTAGAGGTAAATATTTTCAACTGATGGTACCTGGAGGGGAATGCAATCATTGTAATAAAAACAAAGTACATGATTTGTTGAATGTGAAACTAATTATCTGTTCTGTATCCTTCACTCAATTCATAATAAAAAGTTAAAAAAAAAAAAAAAGTAGGTCGCCAGGCCTTTTTTCTGATACAACCCTGGGGAGTCTCAAACTCCCAACCTATAAGTTAGAAGCCCAGAGCATTACTACTTGTACCACCCAGGGACTTCTCCTCTAAATAAGCGGATCATAATCAAAATTAGTTTCAAAACACTGTATGCTTGCCGGTCAAAGCTCTAAAAGATAAAGAACAAAGCTTATTTAATTCTCTTTGTTTATTTTCTTTGTAAGGCACATCTTAGCCTTCTTACTCTTAAGAACACTACAACATAATGCTTGGGGGCCATATTAAGCAGTGAAGTCACCAATGGAAAACACACAAATATGAAATATATGTCATTAAATAGACCACATAAAGGATACTATTATTCAAATTTATGCACCAACCACTAAAGCCAGTGAGGATGAAATAGAAGAATCCTACCAACTTCTTCAATCTGAAATCGATCAAACATGCAATCAAGATGTATTGCTCATTACTGGTGATTGGAATGCAAAGGTTGGGAGCAAAGAGGA
>NW_006408652.1:5172438-5228289 GCF_000296735.1 Chrysochloris asiatica | reverse complement strand
ATGTGGCGTCAGGATTGGAGGAAGACTCATTAACAACCTGCGATATGCAGATGATACAACCTTGCTTGCTGAAAGTGAAGAGGACTTGAAACATTTATTGATGAAGATCAAAGAACACAGCCTTCAGTGTGGATTACATCTCAATGTAAAGAAAACAAACATCCTTACCACTGGACCAATAAACAGCATTCTTATCAAAGGAGAAAAGATTGAAGTTGTCAAGGACTCCATTCTTCTTGGATCAACTATCAACATTCACGGAAGCAGCAGTCAAGAGATCAGAGGACGTATTGCATTAGGCAAATCTGCTGCACGGGAACTTTTTAAAGTGTTGAAGAGCAAAGATGTCACCTTGAAGACTAAGGTGCGCCTGACCCAAGACATGGTATTTTCAGTAACCTCATATGGATGCAAAAGCTGGACAGTGAATAAGGAAGATCATAGAAGAATTGATGCCTTTGAATTGTGGTATTGGAGAAGAATACTAAAAGTGCCATGGGCTTCCAAAAGAACCCATAGATTTGTGTTGGAAAAGTGCAGCCAGAGTGCTCCTTGGAGGCCAGGATGGCTAGGCTTCGTCTCTCATACTTTGGATATATTGTCAGGAGGGAACAGTCACTGGAGAAGGATGTCATGCTGGGTAAGCTGGAGGGTCAGAGCAAAAGAGGAAGACCCCCAATGAGATGGATTGGCCACATGGCATCACTGATGGTGTCAAATGTGGCAACAGTAGTGAGGTAGCCCAGGATCGGACATTGTTTCTTTCTGCTGTGCATGGGGTCACTATGAATCAATTCTGACTCGATGGCACCCGACAACAACAGCAACAACAAATGACACTCATGTACAGTCCACGAGTTAAAATGAGGCAGTATTGCCTTGTTCAAATTCAGTTGAGATTGTGTATGTCACATGACTCAAATTTTTTGTTGCTTTGCACATTGTATCTCTGTGAATGACCATGAGCATTGATTTGAGGGACATAAATACATTTTAGCAAGTAGGTAAATTCTCAAACACGGTATCTCCAAATAACAAGGATTGACCATCTATGTGTGCATATGTATGTGTAGACTGTTGAAAAGTTCTTTCTAGAATATCATACAGTAGAAATGATCCTGTTTTTTCTCATTCTACACAAGGCTTTGAACTGGTTCATTCCAGTTTGATGTCCTATTGAGCATTTGCATTTCTACCCCAGACAGACTGTATCAGAATAGAACAGATTCAGCCTATTTGGAGTAGAAATGCAAATGCCTAGTAGAGGGTTGAGCCAGAATGAGCTTGTTCAAATACCTGTTTGTGTTGACATTGAACATGATAGGTCTGTTGGGAATCACAGTTTACCTGCTTCCAGTAAAGTAGTAGCAGTTTTGTTTTGTTTTTTAATATTTTATTTAGCCACCATATTTAAAATATTCTCATTTCAATATGCAATTGAAATAAAGGTGTTGAGATATTTTACATACTTTTTTCATACTGTGTCTTTAAAATCAGGTGTCTTTTTTTTTTTTTTTTTAAATTAGGTGAAGGTTTACAGAACAGATCAGTATTCCATTCAACAATTCATACACATTTTGTTTCATCTCATTGGTTAGAATCCTCATACTGCAACATCACTTATCCTATTCCCCCCCACCCCCCTGTATTTCCTGCTTCCAATGTCACCTTCTTTCCTAGCCATTCTGAACTTTGTCTTTGGGTAAATGCTGCCCTTTTAATCTCAAATGGTTGATCATTCTATGGTGTGCACACTTCACTAGTGTTGTTGTCTCCCACACGTACTTACCTATTGTTTTGCTGAATTGAGCCATGGGGGTAAATTTAATTCTATACCTGGAGGGCAACTTAGAGCTCGAGATTTCACCAGTAAGATGGCCAGTAAGCTAGGTCTTTTTAAATAATTTTGAGTGTTGTTTCACATTTTTCTCCAACTGTACTCAGGATTGTCTAGTGTGATCACTTTCAGATCAGTTAATAGTGGATAGCTGGGTACCATCTAGTTCTTCTTTGGTCTCAGGGCATGGAGACTGGTATGTAAGTAGTACATGAGTTCACTGTGCTAATTGTTTCCATGCATCTTTGATTTTCTTCATTTATTTCCTTGTGGCTTTTTTAAGACCCCAGTAGTAAACTAGCAGCAATATTAATGGATTTTATCTGTACCAGGCATTGGGTTATATTCTTACAATATAGTATAGCACCTCTCTTGTGAAGAATATACTATCAGCCCCATTTTACAGATGGGGAAATGAAGGGGCCACCCAATTAAATATGTCCACATACACAGTTAGTATTTGAACTGGCCAGGGTACAATTCCAGTACCATCAAAAATCTCACACAATTGCAACTCTGCCAGGTATTCTTACAAAATTGCTGAATCTGGTACCTGGGCACCTTGCTAATAGTACCTCAACATTGAAGGCTACATGCAAATGACCAAGAAGAATTCAAACCTGCTCTCACAATTCGTGTCACTTCAGTGTCACAGAAACCAAGTGTATGGTGGAGTGAAGGATGGAAAATGAAATTCAATGCAGCATAAAAAATAATTATTAAATGGACAACTCAAAGCAATACTATAGATATTTTAACTCCAGTGGCTTACCCCTATGTGAGAGGAATAAAAATTATGAGACATTCCGAAATCTCAGCACTATAATTTGATTTCTGTATTCAGCTATTTTGTTTTGTAGCCTCTTTTTGTCAGTATTCTCTGCTTTTACACTAAAATTTTAATTTTAGGACATGTTAAAGAAGAGGTGGCTAAGTGTATCAGAGTAATATATCAAGTACTATATACACTGAAGAGTTTAATCTTGAACAAGAAATTTTAATAACAGCATCTTAATAATCTTTAAGTATATGAGGGAAAGTTGCTTATAATCATTTTATCTCTAAAAGAGAGTTTCATAGCCTTTTCTTTGAAGTTATAATAGATTTAACACTCATTGGGGAATATAAAAAATATAGACTGGAAGGGCATTTTTCACAATTATTGCTAATATCACAATCATTTGAAGTCTGGGATGTTAGTATTCACGCATTGAGCTCAGGGAGGCTTAAATTAGATTCCAGCCCTGCCATGTACTAGCTTGCCAAGCAGCACTAAGCAAATTGCTTATCCTTGTTGTGCCTCATTTTTCTAATCTGTAAAATGGTGTTACTTTTAGTTTTGTACCTGCTTTTAGAGTTGTTTTGTGGATAAAATGGCATCATGCATTTGAAAAGCTAGATAGATGCTGGGTGCATAGAAATGCACTCAGCAAATATGGACAATTGCCACTAGTGTGATGCTATGGGATAATGCACTGGACCACAAGGTCCGTTTGAATCACAACCATTCCTCAGAAACCCTACACAGGGTCACTATGAACTGAACTGGCTTTATGGCACTTAACAACAACATCCTTGGATAGAAGGAGCCCTGGTAGTGTAATGGCTAAGTACTCAATTATTGAACATCAGGTAATTGGTTCAAGCCTACCCAGTGGCTCTGTGGGAGAAAGCCCTGGCAAACTGCTCCTACAATAATGACAACCCTGTGGGGCAGTTGGATTCTGTCACATGGGATCACTGTGGTTTGGAATCCACTTAAGAGCACCCAACAACAACAACATCCCTGGTTGGTGCAAACAGTTAACCAGCTGGTCTGCTAACCAAAAAGTGGGTAGTTCTGATCCACCCAGAATCTCCTCAGAAGAGAGACCTGTGGTGTACTTCTGAAAAGTCAACCATTGAAAACTCTGATACACTTGAGGTCAGCACAAGTCAGAATCAACTTGATGACAGCAGATAACTGGTATGGAGTCTAATTTGGGCCTATGGGAGCTTTATTTTACCCCATTTCTTGATCCCTGGCTGTAATGGCAGCTCTGAAAAGTCAAGTTCAATGCTGGTTGTATGCAATGACCTGAGTGAGACACCTTGAACTGAGATGAAGGATCACAATGTCAAGTGCAGATGGAGTCTCCCAAACATCACCCTTTTCCACTTGTGCATAAAGCATTTCCTTGGGTCTATTCAGCAGTATTGAACTCTCAAGTCCAGAAGGAAGTTCATCTTTTCTCCTACCACACCTCCACTAGACCTTCAGTACTGTTTTCTGAGACTCTATATTGTAAGTCCTTTTTCCATAAAAAGGGATATTGAGAAGTCCCCCGTAATAAAATAAAGAATTAAGGTGAATAAAAAGGAGATCCAAGAAAGCTATTGTCTAAAATACACAATAAAATGGATCCCATACTTGTATCCTAATACAGGTACTCAACAACCAGTGCCAAGTTAACATAAGTGGCCAGGGACATCCCAAATTAAAGGGTTAAAAGGTATAATAAGGAGGTTCCAGGAAGCTAGTAAGAAAATTCACAAGAGAATGGATTTCATAATTGGACCCTAAAGCAAGAACTCAATATTCCAGTTTCACATGAAGAGAGGTGGGAAAGGACATCCCAAGATCTAGGATGATGTAGAGAAGGGTGGAATGAGTACAGTTGGGTATAGAAAGGCTTGCCTAGAGGTGAGTGCACCTGAATAAATAGGGAAAAACCTATTGCACATGCAGTTGTACAGGACATATGATTAAAAAGGAGACTGTGGAATGCTATCTGGACCTAAAACAGAGAAGCCAAAGAGGACAATAGCATATGATGATGACAACAAACATATAAACCTTATCATGGATTAATTGAGAAACAATATTTTTAAGGATTACTCTAGCTCCAAGTATAATTCTACTTAAAATTAGATCACATTTGGATTCATCAATCTGAATGCTAATGAACATACTTAAATTTTTATTGTGCATTAAGTGATAAAAATAACTCAAGTTTTGTAAAAAAATAAATAAATAAAAATTCTACACATACCTTTGAACCAGTGCATGTCAAATGACCTGTCATATATAACATAATCAAACAAACCTATGGAATATTTGAAAAAGGATATTAACTCATTTGTTTGCTTCAGTATATTTTGGCCAACTTGAAGACCATTAATGGTGATTTGAATTGTCATAGCTTGAATTAGATCTCCCAAAAGCTTGGCTAGGTCATGATTCTCAGTGGCTTGGTAGTTATGTGATACTTCCCCCACAATATGATCTGATGTGATAAACCAATAAGAGGATTAAGAGTTGGATATATCAAACTCAATCCCACCATGACCCTGAGTAGTGTGGCATGCAATAACTTTTATTTTACATGAGATAAAAGAAGAGAGAGAAGTGAGCAGAGAAGGACATGTTACCACCAAGAAAGAAAAGCTTGGTGTGGAGTGTGTCCTTTGGACTTGGGGTTCCCTGCACTGCAAAGCTCCTAGATCCAGTGAAAGATTGATGCCAAGACACATGGAGATTTCCAAGGAACACTGGGTCTAGAGGTGCTGAAAGGATACAAGAACCTTTCCTCAGAGCCAACACTCTGAATTTGGGCTTCTAGCCTCCTAAACTGTGAAGAGAATACATTTCTGTTTGTTAAAATTATCTACTTGAGGTATTTCTGCTATAACAACACTAGAGAACTAAGACAAACTTATAAAAACAAACAACTGCTAACAACTGTTATATAAAATGTATGTCAGGTTTGCTGCTAAGCAGGCTTACAATGTGCCCAATTTGATATGTCATACAATTTCTTTTTTTTTTTTTTTTCTTAACTCTTTTATTGTGAATTATGTGATAGTTTATATGGGAGAACATTAATTTTACATTCATTCTATTGTATATCATCTCATTGCCATGGTTACAATCTCCTCCATGCATCATCAACCAACCAAAGGGTATACCTTACAAGCCTGCCTCCCCGTACCCCTCAGGTCTTCAGCACACAGTCGCTCTCCCTCTCTGGATCTAAAGTCTCCAGCTGCTCCATCGCTCCACGTCATCATCTCTGCCTCCATTTTGGGCATCACTGCTTCTCTGGGTAGGGTCCCGCTCTCTGCTCTTCTCCCTTGATGGTCCTAGGGACCTCCGCTCCTAGACTGAAAAGTTAATCACTTCCCTCCTTGCTATAAAACGTCTACCTTTACATTTCCAACCCTCATAATCAGTCCTGATAACAATTATTCACTGTTGTATCACAAGAGACCCGTCTGCATTTCATTGCATCAGTCCCGCCTAGACAGATTGACTATTACTCACTGGAGATTCTACCTTCCTCCAGGCCCTCTGGATCTAGGTTCCCTCTTGAAAGCTTGTAAGCCAGTCACTTCTTGCCTTTGTAGCCCCCCGCCCCCCATTTTGGGTAGCCAATGTCCAAGTTGCCCATCCTTGTCTACTCTGTGTATGGAGGGGGTGGGAATGATTCTTGTTGTAAGGATTTGTTCCCTCTTTTGAGCTACTGCTTCCATAGGTGTAGGTCAAGTTCATCAAATTGTATGAGAATACTTTTCTTTTTTCCTCTTCTTTTTACTTCTGGTTGAGCTCTGATCATCCAGTCATTGAAGCCAGGACAAGTGGGTATTATCTGCAAGTGTGGGTGTTCTTGTGCATATACCCTCTCTTCTTATCAGATGGACGCTTCACTCTCCACTCTAGTCCTCTGTGGCTATGACACTGACTCTGGGCCCAAGAGTCCCCAGGTCTTGCCGCACTGCTGGCCAACCAGGTCTTCACCCGGGTTCACAGAAGTCTATTGAACGTTGTAGGGCTTAGCTCGCCACTTCATTGCTGTTTTTCTCTCACTTCCCCTTATTGGTGACGAGCGTGGTCACCAATCAGAGTGTGTATACCCATTGAGTCTTAGTCTTGGAAGGGGGTTTGCACTGAGGGGACCTGAACACTTGCCTTGATGTTTCCTGGGCAAGCAAGTTGCTTGTTCTTGTAGTAACAGTCAGACTGCCTATGTTGTTTTATATTTTTCCTGTAGGTCTTTCTTTCAAGAAGTATCTTCTGTTCTTCTAGCCACTCCAGGCTGGTCTGTTTTTCCTTTCAAGTGGGAATTTCCCATCTCTGGAGATCTGGATGCGGTTCAGGCTTCCACCTATAGTCTTATGTGTTGCAGAGGCTCCGCAGGAAGTCTCCTTCACGTTGTAGCCTCATTTTAGTTGTTCCAATCATTTATAGGCAGAAGATGGATGGATGTACAAGCTTTCTATGGTGATGCTTTTCACTATTCCTTTCTCTCCCCCTCCAGTGTCTATTTTATAATATAATGCAAGGAAAACCAAGATTCAAAGGACAGCCAAGCATCTTAACATTATTCCCCCTTTTCCCCATTCCAACCATGGCTCAATCTCTGTATCCCAGAACGCTATTGTTCCAAGGTTGTGCATATATCATTATTTACCTCTGTCCCACTTAGCCCATTGAGACCTGTCTAATTATTCTCCCATCTGCTTTGTTCTTCCATTCCCCTCTCCCTACTTGTATATTGCCCCCCTCCCCAGTGTCATATGATTTCTTGACTGATGGACTGAATTGCCCTCAAGTGGATCCTGTACTGCCTTGTCCAAATGGAACAAGGAAGCTACTGTGTGGTTTAAAATCAGGAAAGGTGTGCATCAAGGTTGTAGCCTTTCACCATTCTTGTTCAATCTGTAAGCAGAGCAAATAATCTGACAAACTGGATTGTATAAGAGCCTGATATCAGGATTGGAAGAAGGCACATTAGCAACATTTGATATGCAGACAACACAACCTTGCTTACTGGAAGCTAAGAGGACTTGAGCACTTAGTGATGAAGACTAAAGAATACAACCTCAATGTGGATTATACCTCCACGTAAAGAAAACAATGAAACAACATCATGAAAAATGGAGAAAAGATTGAAGTTGTCAAGGGTTTCATTTACTTGCATGCACAATCAACACTCGTGGAAGCATCAGTCAAGAACTCAGGTGATACATTGCAGTAGGCAAATCTGCTGCCAAAGATCTCTTTAAAGTGCTCAAGAATGGGGCTGGTGAAAGGAGATAAGACTCTTGTGGTTCAATAGTGAATAATTGCTATCAGAACTGACTGTGTGGGTTGGAAATGTAAAGGTAGATGTTTTGTAATAAAAGGAGGGGAGTGGTTGATCTTGCAGTCCAGGAGCAGTCCCTGGGACCATCAAGGGAGAAGAGGAGAGTGCAGGACCCTATCCAGAGAAGCAGTGACACCAGATATGGAGGCAGAGATGATGACATGGAGAGATGGAGTAGCTGGGGACTCTTGGACTCAGGGAGGGAAATGGGTTGAGTGTTGATGGCTGGGGGCAGGCTTATGGGTTGTACCCTTTGGTTGTTTGAATGGTTATATATTCCTGAGTGCTTCAGTGTACATAAAAACAACAACAACAACAAAACAGGGAATGGAAAAATAAAATAATAAAGTGTTCAATTCAAGAGCAAACAGGTCATTTTGAGGACCAAACTGTTAAGTTTGATCTGTTGACCTTTCACTTAACAGCCGGATGCTTAAGCACTGTGCCACCAGGGCTCCTTACATATGACTAGTGGCTACTGTTTTGGGCAGTGCAGAGATAGAGCATATCCATCAACACAGAAAGTTCTGTTAGAAAATGCTGCTTCATATTCTAATGACTCCTAGATGAGTCCAGACATTTCTCTTGGCTATCAGACTCAAAAAAGCTCATTGGACATCTCCAAATCAGAAAAATCATTTACACCAAACTGCTTCTTTCCTGGAAGCTAAATGGGACCTTGAATGCCAAGATAATGATTGTCATCTTTATTCTTTATGGAGAGCATCAATAATTTTGACTGTTCCCTATGATAAATTTCAAAATTGGATATTCTTTGACATGGATAAGACTGTCAGTTATAATGTGTGGCATTTTTCAATTTCTGAATTGAGTCATCCCTTGCAATGACCTTATAACTGGCACCCATTCTGTTCCATTACCTCTGTTCCCAAATTAATTTCACAGACTGAATATAGAACGAGGCAAACAAAGCAATCATTGTGACAGAAATTCCACAGATTGCTTAATTGACACTTCCAAATCTCTCATTTATTTGGATTTCTAAATCAACAGAATTAGACTACAAATTAATTCATTAGTGCCAACAATAGAAAATGAGGTCAGGATTATTAAGAGAAGAATAGACAAGGAGATGAATTGATCCAGTCAGATATACAGGTTGATCCTGGAAACTTCAGAAAAGTAGGTCAACTTTTCCACTCTCTCTTAATTACATGCCCACAAGCTTTCTTCTGTCAAGACTGGAAATCTTGAGGCTTATTTCTACACAGTGTAATTATGTTTCCATATCTGATCGTGTCCAATTTTGAAATGAAATAAACAGTAGGAACTAGTCACATTAGCAAGTGGAGCCACCAAATTACATTCATTAAGGCATTGTTCAATTACAGAGTGTGATCCTCCAGTGACCCCAGGAAAACAAAAACTCCAGTTTACAATTAAGGATCTGTGGTACTCAATAAATATGTGTATTATTTTTGAAAGAATGCATTTCCCCCTCCCCCTCCTACCAAAGGGAATGTAGATCTGGAGAGGGCTTGGATAAAGAATAATTGCACTTTGATGAAAAGAAACTGAATTCACCTTGATGTAAATCAGGTCAGCAATTATCCACTCTAATGCAGTATAATGATCCTTTGGACTTATAATCACAAACCTTCAGGAGAGTCTCAATACAATTTAAAGTAACAATGAGGTAACAAACAATGTTTCCAATTTCAATTTCTACAACAAATAGCAGGATTCTATAATGGATTCCTGGAGTTCTGTTACAATAGTCATCTCTCATGCTTTTATGAAATTTTCATCTCTCTAGCCAAGTATACTGCTCCTTTTGCCAATCTTAGCTGGTCTTCTCACCTATGAACACATTGTTCCCCTTAGCTCTAAAGCAACCTACTTCCTATCAGGACAGCAAAATGTCTGTCTCCTGCCTCACAAAGTTTCCTTTCCAAACTTGTTTTCTTCAACAAGACCTTTTTCAAAACTCCCAAAAGTGAACAAGGAAGGATGATTTCAGCTCAATGACTAAAATAGCTAAAGAGGCCAGTGCTACCATTGCTTGTCATGTGTCTACATATTATACTGGAGTAAAAATATGTTATTGGCATTGGCTATAAGGAGCTCTGGTAGCGTAGTGGTTATGAATCGGGCTGCGAACCTTAAGGTCAGCGGTTCGAAACTACCAGCCGCTCCGCGGGAGAAAGATGAGGCTTTCTACTCCCGTAAAGATTTATACCCTCGGAAACCCTGTACAGGGTCGCTATGGGTTGGAACCGACTCGACGGCACTTAACAACAACAACATCTAAAATAGGGGGACTATAAAGTCACAAAGTGGCTGGCTGGCTTACAGTTTTCAAGAGGGAGTTTAGTTTAAGAATGTGCAGGGGAAGGTAGAATCCTCACTGAATAGTTTTCATCTTGTCCAGATGGATCTGGTAAAAGGAGATGGGGATAAGATTCTTATGGTTCAATAGTGAGTAATCGTTATCATGACTAATTCTGACTGTCACAACCGTAAAGGTAGAAGTTTTGTAACAAAAATGGTTGAGTAGTTTTTTTTTACAGTCCAGGAACAGAGGACTCTAGGACCATCAAGGGAGAGGAGCACAAGCTGAATGTGGGACCCTATCCAGAGAAGAAGCAGCGACATCAGAGATGGAGGCAGAGGTGATGGCATGGAGAGATAGAATATCTAAGGACTCTAGACTCATGGAAGGAGAAAGGCTGTGTGCTGGTGGCCAGGAGGCAGGCTTGCAGAATGTGCCCTTTGGTTGTTTAAATGATTATATATTCCTGAGTGTTTTTGTGTACATTAAAAAATAAAACAAAAAAAACAGAAGGAATTTAAAAAATATATGTCATTGGACTACATATTATGTTGGACTATGTGATTGGATTACAGAATACAGTTGAATCACATGCAGCACCCAGTCTATATCTGTGAGAGGGAGATGCACACAAATATACATACAAAAAGACAGGGAAGTAGAGGAGAAAAAGAGAGATAATGTGAACTATGAGACAACATGGTAGAGTAGAAAGGGCAGGAGCGTTCATATATATACCTTATGGGGCTGAGAACCAAATATTTAATCTTCAGAATTTAAATTTCCTCAACAGTAATTTTAAAGTCAGAGTATATATCTTATACTATAAAATGGATGTTAGAATAGACTCTGAAAGTTGCTCTCCATCATAGAGATGCTAAAGCAAATGGAAGAAATGAGGAAGTAAAAGAGCTGAACAGAAAAATTCTAAGGGCTGCTAGAGAAGACAAAGTCAAGTATTATAATGAAATGTGCAAAGATCTGGAGTTAGGGAACCAAAATGGAAGAACATGCTTAACATTTCTCAAGTGAAAGAACTGAGGAAAAAAATTCAAGCCTGAACTTGCAATATTTAATGACTCCATGGGCAGAATATTGAATAATGCAGAAAGAAAATGGAAGGAATACATAGAGACACTTTTTCAAAAAGAAATGGTAATGTTCAACTATTTCAAGAGGTAGCATATAATCAAGATTTAGTAGTACTGAAGGAAGATATGCAAGCTGCACTGAAGGCGATGGAAAAGAACAATGCTCTGAGAAGTGATGGAATACAAATTAAACTCTTACAACAAACTGATACAGCATTGGAAGTACTCACTCATCTGTGCCAAGAAATTTGGAAAACAGCTACCTGGTCAAATAATTGGAAGACATCCATATTTGTGCCCATTCCAAAGAAAGGTGATACAACAGAGTGCAGAAACCATTGGACAATATCATTAATATCACACACAAGTAAAATTTTACTAAAGATAATTTTTAAATGGCTGCTACAGTCATTGACAGAGAACAGCCAGAAATTCAAGCCAGATTCAGATGCAGGCATGGAACAAGGGATATTATTGCTAATGTCATGTGGATCTTGGCGGAAAACAGAAAGTACCAGAGAGATATTAACCTGTGCTTTATTGACGATGCAAAGGCTCTCAACTGTGTGGATCATGACAAGCTTTGAACAACACTGTGGAGAATGAACATTCTTGAAGACTTAATTATGCTCATGAAGAACCTGTACATAGACCAAGACACAGTCTTTCGAATCAAACAAGGGAACACTGAATAGTTTAAAATCAGGAAAGGTGTGCACCAGGGTGGTGTTTTTTCACCATACTTAACCAATCTTTATGCTGAGCAAATAATCCTAGAAAGTGGATTGTGTGAAGAAGAATATGGCATTAGAATTGGAGGAGCGCTCATTAACAACCTGTGATATGCAGATGATACAACATTGCTTGCTTGAAGGAAAGAAGATTTAAAATACTAATGAAGATCGAAGACTACAGCCTTCAGTATGGATCACACCTCAATGTATAGAAGACAAACATCTTCACCACTGGGCCAATAAACAGCATCCACATAAATGGAGTATCATTGGCTCTTGATCGTATGCTACCTCTTGAAATGGTTGAGCCAATGATACTGATGGAGGAAGTCCAAGATGCATTGAAGGAATTGGCAAAGAACAAGGCACCAGGAATTGATGGAATAAAAATTGAAATCTTTCAAGAAAGTGAGGCTGCACAGGAGGCACTCACTCATCTCTGCCAAGAAATTTGGAAGACAACTATCTGGCCAATTGATTGGAAGAAATCCATATTTGTGCCCATTCCAAAGAGAGGTAACCCAATGGAATGAAGAAACCATCGGAAAATCTCTTTGATATCCCATGCAAGTAAAGTTTTGCTAAAGGTAATACAGAAATGGCTACAATCATACATTGACAGAGAGCATCCAGAAGAGGCCGTGGAACAAGGGTATCATTGCTGATGTCCGATGGATCTTGGCTGGAAGCAGAGAATATCAGAAAGATGTTTACCTGTGCTTTATTGACTACACAAAGGTTTTCGATTGTGTGGATCATGACAAGCTATGGGCAACATTGTGAAGTATGAGTATTCCTGAACACTTAATTGTGCTCATGAGGAATCTGTACCTGGACCAAGAAGCAGTTATTCGAACAGAACATGGGAACACCGAATGTTTTAAAATTGGGAAAGGTGTGTGACAAGGTTGTATTCTTTCACCATACTTATTCAACCTGTATGCTGAGCAAATAATATGAGAAGCTGGATTATATGAAGAAAAACGTGGCATCAGGATTGGAGGAAGACTTATTACCAACCTGCGATATGCAGATGATACAACCTTGCTTGCTGAAAGTGAAGAGTACTTAAAACATTTACTGATAAAGATCAAAGAGCACAGCCTTCGGTATGGATTGCATCTCAATGTAAAGAAAACAAAAATCCTCACCACTGGACCAATAAACATTCTTATCAGTGGAGAAAAGATTGAAGTTGTCAAGGACTTCATTCTTCTTGGATCAACTAACAACACTCATGGAAGCAGCAATCAAGAAATCAAATGACGTATTGCTTTAGGCAAATCTGTTGCACAAGACCTTTTTGAGGTGTTGAAGAGCAAAGATGTCAGCTTGAGGACTGTGGTGCGCCTGACCCAAGCCATGGTATTTTCATTAACCTCATATGCATGCGAAAGCTGGACAGTGAATAAGGAAGACCGTAGGAGAATTGATGCTTTTGAGTTATGGTGTTGGAGGAGAGTATTGAAGGTGCCATGGACTGCCAAAAAAAAACAATAGATCCGTTTTGGAAGAAGTGCAGCCAGAGTGCTCCTTGGAGGCCAAGATGGCCAAACTTCGTCTCTCATACTTTGAACATATTGTCAGGAGGGAACAGTCATTGGAGAAGGATATCATGTTTGGTAAGGTGGAGAGTCCAAGAAAAAGAGGAAGACCCCAATGATGTATTGGCTAAGTGTCAGCATCAATGTACTCAAACGTGGCAACAATAGTGAGGTTGGCCCAAGATCGGGCAGTGTTTCATTTTGCTGTGCATAAGGTCACTATGGGTTGGTACCGACTCAATGGCACCTAACAACATCAAACATAAATGGAGAAAAGATTGAAGTTGTCAAAGAGTTCATTTGCTTTGATCTATTGTCAACACTCATGCAAGTAGCAGTTAAGAAATCAAATGACATCATTAGGCAAATCTGCTGCACAGGACCTCTTTAAGGTGTTCAAGAGCAAATATGTCAGTTTGAGGACTAAGGTGTGCCTGACCCAAGCCATGACAATTCAATTGCCATGCATGTGAAAGTTGGACAATGAATAAAGAAGACTTTAGAAGATTTGATGCATTTGAGTTATGGTGTTGGAGGAGAATATTAAAAGTACTATGGATTTCCAGGAGAACAAACAAATCTGTGTTGGAAGAAGCACAATCAGAATGCTCCTTGAACGTGAGGATAATGAGACTTTACAACTCATACTTCAGACTTATTATCAGAAGCGACCAGTCCCTGGAGAAGGACGTCATGTTAGGTAAAGTGAAGGGTCAGCCAAAAAGAGGAAGACTCTCAATGAGATGTTTTTGCACAATGACAGCAGCAATGGGCTGAAGTGTAACAATTATTGTGAGGTTGGTGCAGGACCAGACAGTGTTTTGTTCTGTTGTGCATAAGGTTGCTATGAGTTGGTGCTGACCCGATGTCACCTAACAACATAAAATATCTAATGTAGTGTATATCACATTGTAGCTTTCATTCAACAATGACAAGTATTCTATTAAAGAAGTCATTCTATCGAATAGCTGCATAGACATATTGGGCATATTGGTATATGTGTTGTTGTTGCTGTTAAGTGCCACTGAGTTGGTTCTGACTCATAGCGACCCCGTATAAGGTTTCTGAGGAGCAGCTGGGAGCTTGAACCACCAACCTTGCAGTTCAAACGGCTTTGCAGTCTGGCGCATTAACCCATAGTGCCACACCAGGACTCTGTTGATATATATGAGGGGGCTTCAAATAAATAGTTTATGGAAAATTTCTATGATCTTTTGATTAGAATTTCCACGAACTTTCTTTCTGAAGTCCCCCCATCTAAATAAATATGTAAAAATAAATCGAGGAAGCATACAATATTATGGCATTTTTTTTTACATCTAATGTACTTATAGAAATAATATTACATAATAATAATAATATTATGGGGGCACAGGAGTCTAAAAGTGGAGGGGGTTGCCCAGTTGGCCAAAACCATATAATGTGCATGTTATTTGCATTAAAATGCAGTACATATGTTATATCCAATCAAATTATAAGGCATAGATATTGTGCAGATGTGCAGTCTGGAAGAATCGAAAGAAAGTCTGCTTTGGAATCATGACATCCACATGGGAGTCTTGGCTCTGATAGTAACAAGCTGTGCAGCCTTGGGGAGGTCACATAATCTTTTGAGCTATCATTTCCAAATCAGCCACTTTAGGTGCACAGTAAATATTTCTCAAGGAATTCTAGGTGATCTCCTCAGGTTTTGTGACCCCAATATATCTAATGACTTAGAGTCAATTGACTTTCCATTCAGTCATTACACACAGCATGGAGATTTAGTGCCTCATTCCTGAAAAATAACTTGTCTCTCCCCTCACCCCACTTTCCTCCTCACCCCCATCACAGTCTCCCTTTATGATCTCACTTTCAAATACCCACTGAAGTCAGATGGGCAACATCTTCTGGAGTTTTCTCTTTCTGCCAGTTTTCTGTTTATGATGGAGTTGCCATTTTGAATTTCTAAAGTGCCTTCTAATTCCCATTACAGGCACGGTGATTTGTCTCTTGTCAGTTCTACAGGACTGTCAGAACCTATTTACTAACCTCTCCGATTTCCTCCTTCGGAACTCTTCAGCCAGGCTCTTTTTCCTGCTCTGTATTCCGTTCACTGCTCTGCCACCCTCACGGGCCTCCGCTCAGCTCCATGATGCATCCATTCAGAAGAGAAATCCCCTCTCTTCCTGGGTCTGGGAAGTTTTTAAATACTACCAGTCTGTCTGCCTTTCTGTTATACTCTTACCCAAAAATGAAAAACAGACTGTAATTAAAAACAAAAACAAAAACAAAAAACCTCTAAAGTCACCCAAGTTCCATTTGAGTAAACTTTTTTGATGGTATTAGAAAATCTATTGCAAGTCAGTCACTAGTATATATACTTTGTTTTTTAACCACCATTAACAAACAAGATTTTTGTTCAGACCAAGTGAAAAGAAAACCTATTGGATTCCATTTTTGATCCTTTCCTGGTCTGTTGATGCTTTTGTGCACAAGACATTTATACAGCCATGTATTTAAAGCCTGAAAAATGTAGTGAGTCTCTAAATGTTAATAGCATTTTAACATGAAAAACAAAAAATTACATTTTTTTTAGAGATGGCAATGGGCAATTTGGGGATAGGAATAATGTATTCAGTAAATACATTTCACACCACCCATCGCAGCACTCCTGCCGACTCTTCAGATCAATATTTGATGAGAATGTATCAAAGCCAGCTTATTGCTATGATGAGCCACTGCTGTCTTTTGATTGAAGTTAATGAAGCAGACATATTAGTGTAAAGCGCTGGCTGGATACTTTCAAAATTTGTCCTAACCACCACTAGTGCCGCTAATGGAAGATGGTAATTACTGTCCACATAGTTCTGAAATCATTAAAAAAATGGGCACTCAGGAATCACATGATTAAAATACAGGTCTGGGTAACAGAAGTTTGCTGGACATGTGCTGATGTGCGTCAGTGGAGTTAAAAGTGACAGCACGGCTTACTACTTCCAAATGGCAATCTTTCTCCTGTCGCATGTGGAGACATGTTAAAAGGACTAGGACACAGATACCTTGGCAATGACACCACAGAGAGATACCACTGACTGCTTCCCACTCCCTCCCTCTTGGTGACCTACTTAGAAGCATGTATAGATTCCATTGTTGACAAAGATTCTGAGAACTGAAGCTGTTAGGATATCTCATGCCATCTCACAATGAACAGTGGGTAACTGGTAGCTCTGGACCTGTTCACCCTGCTCCCTGCTTCAGGTCCGGCCCTGGTGGATTTGTAGTTGGTGCATTTCCTGATGGAGCAGGCCCACTGCCATTGAGTCAATTCTGACTCCTAGCGACCCTACATAGGGTTTTTGAAACTGTATGTCTTTATGGGAACAGAAAACCTCATCTCTCTTCCACAAAATGGCTTGTGAGTCTGAACTGCTGACCTTGTGGTTAGCAGCCCAACACTTAACCCAACTGCACCACGAGGACTTCTTGATGGGACAGGAGAGGCTGTAAAATGTGCGGTTGGTGACAAAGAGTTCCTGGCAGCAGAGAAGCAGGCATGGGGCAAGACTTCCCTTCCACGAAGGAGCAGGAGACAACTGAGAAGTCTGTGTGGTCTCTCTGGACCAGGCCTATGGACACTCTCCCCGTTTCATTTAAAATGCCTTCAAAGTAATTTGTACTGCAGCTTGTCTGATCTGAAAGTAAAAAGCCTTACAAAGGATCATCCTGTCCAGAGTATGTCAGGGAAAGCAGTCTCTTGAAGGTAAGATAGCTTCTTGGGGAATCTTGCCCTCACATGGTCTGGGTGCTCTTTCATATACACAAGGGAGCTTCAGAAAAAGTTTGCAGCAAAATTCCATTATCTTTTCATTTTCCTTTTTCATGAACTTTTTGAGATTCCCTCATCAAGATTCTGCATAACCACCCTGTTGTTCTCATTGTGTGTTGCAGAGTAAATTCCAACTTCTATTGAAAATATAAGACAGGAAATCATAGGATTTCCTAGACTGTAACTTTTACAGGAGTTGATTGACCTGGAATTTCTCCAGCACCAACCCGTGAGGAAGACCCAAATTCAAACTCATTGTTATAGAGTCCATTCTGACTCGTGGTGATCCCATGTGTTACAGAGTAGAACTGCTCCACAGAGTTTTCTTGGCGAGTTTTTTTGGCTGTAATTTTTACAGAAGCACATCTCCAGACCTTTCTTCTGTGAAGCTCTTGCTGTTGTGTGCTGTCAAGTTGGTTCAGACTCATAGCAACCCTACATGGGATTTGCAAGGATAGATGGTGGGTTTGAACAGCTACATTGCAGTAAACAGTCCAGTACTTATCCTACAGCACCACACCATTGTTGTTGTTATTGTTAAATGCTGTCAAATCAGTTCCGACACATAGAGACCCTGTATAGTGTTTCCAAGGAGCAGCTTGTGAGCTTGAATCACCAACCTTGCAGTTCAAAGTGACTTTGCAATCCAGCGTATTAACCCACAGCGCCACACCAGTACTTCACCATTGGGTGAGTTCAAATCACCAACAGTAGGTTACTAGTCGAGAACAAAGCATTTGTGCCACTCAGGGACCCTGTGAGGGAAGCAGAATGAGGATTATCTTTTCATTTAAATAACAGGAAAGTCGATTCAGTTAGTCAAAATGACTTGTCTAGGGACGGACCTTCCAACTTCAAACACACCATGGCACTAAGCTCCACACTGCTATTCTTGGCACCTGAGAGTGAGGCCCTCTGCCAAGCCCTGATCCCCAGCCATCCACCACTCTGGCTCTGCTATATCCCCTGCATGGGTGGGTAATGAACAAGCCCCATCTGGAAAGTTATTCTCAGAGAGACAATAAAATAATATAAATAAATGCCACCAGATAAAGGATTTTAAAATCACCTCCACTCCTTCCTCCTGTTTCCTGGTTCCAAAAGCCCCAGTGGGTCTCCAAGACTTACAGGGAAAAGCTCCAACTGCTTTTCTGTGTTGGACTCTTCACTAGACTTAACCCAAAAAGGACTTTTCTGGGCAGCCAGGAGACTACTGTCTTCTCCAGAATTTGAAACATCTTTTCTTTTGCACATGATGCTTTCCTCTAGGCAACTGGTAGAGTTTCTTCTCCCTTCTGTTTGGCCAAATTCTGCCCAAGTGCTGACCCCTTCTTCCGTCCTACTGCCACCACACAAGCTCCACTGCCACTTTTGCCATGAATTGTTCCTACCTTGTCCCTCAACGTGTTTGCTTCCTGCATTGACTCCTGAGTTCTTGCTGACCATACCAGTCACTACTGATTTGATTGAAATTCAACTTCAATCTAGAAGAGATTTGGAAAAAAAAAAAAAAAAAAAAGGAAATTCATAACAAGGAAAGGTGGAAAGATCCAGAGCAGTGACTTCTTCCACATGGTGGGAAACATGGCAACCAACACTTCCTGTACTGTGCATCTTACAGGCTAATAACCCAAGGGTGATTTAGTTTTCTCCTCTGAGTTTTATTTTAGGTAGTCTCTGGTTAGTCCTCTGACCAGCCTGCTTGCTTTAGACACCTGTCTCTAGGACTGAATGATTTAAAATAGACCCTACCACTGAGGGCCTTACATTGTTTGTTGTTACCAGAGAAGGATAAATCACCTAAGTCCAAGCAACCTCCCTGGTTGTTGTCCAAGATATTGCCCATGTGCTCTGGTAAATTGCTACTTCATTTTGCATAAATCATGTTTCCTATCTCAATCAATTGGACAACTCGTTGAGGCTGGATCTAGGGCCACATCGTATCCATTTAAATCTCCCATGGTGCCTAGTACAATGCAGTGCCATTTTATTTATTTACTCAACCATTTATTGAGTGCCTATCAACACTCATGGAAGCAGCAGTCAAGAAATCAAATGACGTATTGCATTAGGCAAATCTGCTGCACAAGACCTTTTTAAAGTGTTGAAGAGCAAAGATGTCAGCTTGAGGACAAAGGTGCGCCTGACCCAAGCCATGGTATTTTCAATAACCTCATATGCATACAAAAGCTGGATAGTAAATAAGGAAGACAATAGAATAATTGATGCTTTTGAGTTATGGTGTTGGAAGGGAATGTTGAAAGTGACATGGGCTGCCAGAAGAACCAATAGATCCGTTTTAGAAGAAGTACAGCCAGAATGCTCCTTGGAGGCCAGGATGGTCAAACTTTGTCTCTCATTTTGGACATATTGTCAGGAGGGATCAACCACCGGAGAAGGATATCATGTTTGGTAAGGTGAAGGGTCGGAGAAAAAGAGGAAGACCCCCAATGAGATGGATTGGCCAAGTGGCAACATCGATGAACTCAAATGTGGCAACAGTGGTGAGGTTGGCCCAGGATCGGGCAGTGTTTCGTTTTGCTGCATAAGGTCACTATGAGTTGGTATCAACTCAATGGCATCTAATACCAACAACAAGAATTCTGGGGAAATTCCATAGCAGATATTAAAGATGAAACTTGTTAGCAATTCCAGCTCTTGCGACAAATAACTTAGAGTTGCTCAAATCTTCATGCTTTGAATTCATAAGTATTATTTCTTCCTTCCATACTGCCTTTCCCAGACAGAAAAGTCCACTCAGTCTCCAAAGCTTAGTCCAAGTATCACATTCTGGAAAGCCTTTCCTGAAATCTTCTCTTCATTCCCTTGCCCCAAGATTGGATGAGGTGCCCCTCTTCTGTGAACCTGTGGTACCTTGGATTTCCTTGATATGACTTTTATCTCCAAAGTCTTCTTAACTCCCATCAAATGATTGAGAGTGAGCATGCAAATAGTGTGCACAGGACTCTAATTCAGGGACTAGTTAGTTTTGACATTCACTAGTCCTGGTGCGGCACTCTGGGTTAATGTACTGGACTGCAAAGTTGGTTTGAACTACAAGGTAGGTGGTTCAAGCTAACAAGCTGCTCCTAGAAAACCCTATGCAGGGTTGCTATGGGTTGGAACTGACTCAATGGCACTAAACAACGGCAATAACAAGTTTAAGAGGAACTGTCTCAGAAGCAGGAAGAGGCAATCCCAGGCCCATCAAGAAAGCAGAGCCATAAGCAGAGTATTAGATCTCTACCTGGAAAAGTAGTGACAGCAGAGGTGGTGGAAGAGGTGTCAGCATGGAGATACAAAGCAATTTCGGGGTTCCCCACTCAGGGACCAAAGAAAGCTGAGTACTGGAAGCTGGCTTGCAGAATATGTCCTTTGGACATTTACAGACTGGTTAAAAGAGCTTTGTAACACTGGCCCAAGCAGGGCAGAGGCTGAAGGCCCAACATGACTGAGAGGCAGAAGACAAAAGTGAAGGATGACTGCAGTATGGCAGAGAAGAGGTGTTCCTGAGTGGAAAATTGCTGCATCCTGAGTTGTTTCTGATTCTGAATTATACCCTGTTTATTTGCTTAGTAAACCCCATAATCATGAATATTATTATGAATTCTCTGTGGCCATTGCGATGGATGATCAAATGCAGATGTGAAGCAGAGAGTGCTGGGGGAGGGATGGATGGTGCCAGAATAGGATAAAGAAGGTTGGAGGGTAGAAGCATGTGCATGCAGATTCATAGGAATCTGCCTTGGACTGGTTTTGAGTTTGATTCTCCTTAGTCCTTGTGAAGCCAGATTAAGTCAGACATGGCCCCACATACAGTTTTTGCAGCACCCAAGTACTTTTCATGACACTTAACACTCATCATTGTTATTGTTAAGTACCATGGAGTTGGTTCTGACTCATAGTGAACCTGTATAGAGTTTCAGAGGAACAGCTGGTGAGTTTGAACCACTGACCTTAAGGTTGAGTGTTTATCCTATGGCACCACACCAGGACTCAAAGCACTTACCATAGCACACTGTAATTATTTACTTGTCCATTTTTTCTACTACAGTATTTTCTCACATATTACATGCCAACAGAAACAACAGGCACATGCATGTAATGCATAGTGCTCATAGTGTTGCATGGTTTCCAAAAAAAACTAATAATGTGAGTGTTATTTATGTAAAAATATGTTAAACCAATGGTCCTCACCTGGACCAGCAATGTCAACATCACTTTGGAACTAGTTAGAAATACAGATTCTTGGGTCCTACCCCAGACCTACTGAATCAGGGGTTCTGGGGTCAGGCCCAGCAATCTCTTTGAACATGCTCTCCAGGATACTTTCAACACATTTTCAAGTTTAAAAACCAGTGATATAGACAAACACTCCCAACAATCTTCCTGGCATCTGGCTCCTAGTAGGTACACAGTGAAGTTTTGTCAAATGAATGAATGAATACAATGGGACTTCAAGAACTTCTTCACCAGATTTCATCATCTTTTTTATTCTATTTTTCTAAGAACTGTTTGAAGCCCCCTCGAACATATTGCCTTGTTCATCTGAAGCTTTTGGATACATTGTTTTTTTCTTGCTTTCCAGTGATTGTAATTAGAAAGATAAATGATTTCCATTCATTCATTGATCCATCCATTCATTTATTAGACCATCTAGAAAGCTTGGGATTCCCAAGTTGAACTCTTACTGTTTATCAGAGCACGTGGTATTCTTCAGTGCTATTGTTCCAAAAGAATCAACAAGGATTCTAGAGAAAACCATGTTCATACAATTTCTGGACATCCTTTGAGCTTTGCACGATTATAAGAAGAACTAACAAAAATAAAACAAAAAAACTCTCAATTAATCCTGAATGCCTTCAAGTCATCTTTGTTGATAAGCCTGGGGCTTAAGTTATAAACAAATTAAAGACTAAAAACTTTTCTTTGCCACATTCTTTCAAGAACTTCATTACTGTCTGTGAGCTACTTGGTTCCTTTCAGAGAGACCAGTTCTCTGTGCACTGGACTGAGCAGGGCTGGCCTGCACCTTGGCAAAGCTGAGTGGGAGTGTGGGTGAAAGACAGAGCAGTCTCAATAGCCCAATACTATGCTTTCAGCAAGCTTTTGAGAACAAAGTCTCTGTTTTTATTACATTCCTTGCCAGTGGTCATGGCGGGCTTCTTTTAGTGGGATGTTCCATGCCTTGGCACCAAGTGCCATAGCAAGGCATCCTCTGAGCACCCCAGACTCCTCCCAGGACCCTGAAATGAGGCCAGTTTAGAGGTCATCATCTCCCATTACATACATGCATGTAAATACACATTTTATGATCATCTTTTCCTGCACCCCAAAGAAGACATTGAATATAAAGTCCCCAAGGACAAAAGTATTCTTTATTATTCCAACGTGTGAGGCTCTTTTTGTTTTGTTTTATTAAATTATGAATGATTCGTTTCTGGAAACTTATTCTGCATTGCAATGTTCAAAACTTATGCCAATGAAGTCCTGATCCATGATGCAACATGGATGAACCTTGAAAACATTATGCTGAGGGAAATAAGTCAGTTACAAATATGACTTAATCAGAAAAGGTAAATGCATAGAGATCAAAGTATAATCAGGGTTTTAGGAAGCACTTCATTTCTGTTGTTGTTGTTGTTATTATTAGGTGTCATCAAGTTGATTTTGACCCACAGTGACCCTATGTACAAAAGAACAAAACACCACCGGTTCTGTGCCATCCTCACATCACTGCTATGCTTGAATCCATTGCTGCTGTCCCTGTGCCAATCCATCTCATTGGTGGTCTTCCTCTGTTACTTGAACCCTCTACTTTATCAAGTATGATGTTCTTCTCCAAGAACTGGTCCCTCCTAAAAATATGACCAAAGTATCAGAGAAAAAGTCTGGCCATTCTGGCTTCTAAGAAGTATTCTTGTTGTACTTCTTCCAACATAGATTTGTTTGTTCTCTGGCAGTCCATGGTGGCTTTAATATTCTCTAAGTTTCTGTTGATGTTGTTGTTGTCGTTAGGTGCCATCGAGTCAGTACCAACTCATAGCGACCCTATGCACAATAGAATGAAACACTGCCCAGTACAGGGCCACCTTCACAATTTTTGCCACACTTGAGCCCATTGATGCTGCCATTTTGCCAATCCATCTCGCTGGAGGTCTTCCTCTTTTTCTCTGACCCTCCACCTTACCAAACATGATAACCTTCTCTAGCAACTGGTCCCTCCTGACAATATGTCCTAAGTAGAAGAGATGAAGTTTGGCCATCGTGGCGCCCAAGGAGCACTCTGGCTGCACTTCCTCAAGCACAGATCTGTTGGTTCTTTTTGGCAGCCCATGGCACTTTTAATATTCTCCTCCAACACCATAACTCAAAAGCACCGATTCTTCTACGGTCTTCCTTATTCACTGTCTAGCTTTTGCATGCATATGAGGTCATTGAAAATACCATGGCTTAGGTCAGGCACACCTTTGTCCTCAAGCTGACATCTTTGCTCTTCAACACTTAAAAAAGTTCTTGTGCAGAAGAAGATTTGCCTAATGCAATACGTCGTCTGATCTCTTGACTGCTGCTTCCATGAGTGTTGATAGTTGATCCAATAGGAATGAAGTCCTTGACAACTTCAATCTTTCCTCCACTGATAAGAATGTTGCTTATTGGTCCAGTGGTGTGGATTTTTCTTTTCTTTGCAATGAGATGCAATCCTTATGGAAGGCTGTGGTCTTGGATCTTCATCAGTAAGTAGTTTAAGTGCTCTTCACTTTCAGCAAATAAGGTTGTATTATCTGCATATTGTTATTGTTAAGCACTGTGGAGTTGGTTCCGACTCATAGTGACCCTGCACAGGGTTTCTGAGGCTGTAAATCTTTACGGGAGCAGAAAGCCTCATCTTTCTCCCACGGAACTGCTGGTAGTTTCAAACTGCTGACCCTGAGGTTCGCAGCCCGATTCGTAACCACTACGCTACCAGAGCTCCTTTATTGCAGGTTGTTAATGAGTCTTCCTCCAATCCTGATGCCATGTTTTTCTTCATATAATCCAGTTCTCAGATTCTTTGCTCAGCATACAGGTTGAATAAGTATGGTGAAAGAATACAGCCCTGTTGCACACCTTTCTTGATTTTAAACCATTCAGCGTTCCCATGTTCTGTTTGAACAACTGCCTCTTGGTCCATGTACAGATTCCTCATGAGCACAATTAAGTGTTCAAGAATACTCATACTTTGCAATGTTGTCTATAGCTTGTCATCGTAAGAAATTGGGCAAATGATAATGGTGATGGTTGCACAACACAGTTTATGTATTTGGTGTCACTATAAATCTGAATTGACTCAACTGTAGTAGGTTTGTGTGTAGGTGTTTTATTTATATTTTTACAACAAAAATCTTAAACCAGAAGAAAAAAAAAAATGAGTTAAAGATCAGAAGTTAAGGAAAAAGTGAGTCCTGGCGTGACACTGTAGAATAAGTACTAGACCACAGTCTGCCACTAGCCACTCCTTGGAAAACCTATACAGGGTGGCTATGAGTCAGAACCAACTCAGTGGCACTTAAGAATAACAGCATGATTTGTTTCAAACATGGTCTAAAAGATAAACCATATCAAGTTTACTGTGAAGCCACTGTGTGTCACAGCACCAGGGGAGCCAAATAAAACATGGATTCCTGGTTCCCACTCCTGGAGAGTGTCATTCCACGGAGACTGAGAAATTGTTATTTTGGAATAGTTGTGCTAGGTGATTCTGATGTGCAGTTACTATTGGGCATTATTAGATTAGATGATGTTCAACTTCCCTTCCAGCACAGAATCGATGATGATCTGTATTCCCAGGCACATTACAAGCTTGCTTTCTCTCTTTCTTCTCTAGCAATCAAACCTGTATAAAGGCAGAAACCTGTCACTGAAGGAAAATTCAATTATTTTACACAACTGTTGCTTGTTGTTGTATGCCATTAAGTTGGTTTCTACTCATAGTGACTCTGTATAGAGTTTCTGAGAGCAGCTGGTGGGTTGGAACCTCTGACCTTGCAGTTAGCAGTCCAGTGCGTATCCTCAGTGACCTCCAAGGCTCTTTCCACTGACAGACAGCCAGAAAAGGGGTGAGACTGCACCCTGTCAAAGGCAAAAAACTAGTGAGATACTGAAAACCAAGTCAGTACCATTGAGGTCCTGCTCCACAGTGTCACTGTAATAGGTTCAACCTAGGTTATTATCTCATCTCGGCCCCCACTCACTAATTCCTTGCTTTAGTCTCTAGCCTTCTCTGGCCTTCAGTTTCCTAATGCACAAAATGAATGGTTTATCCTACTAGAATGGTTTGTGCTTGACTACCAACCTACCAACCACTATGAGTCAGAACCAACTCAATAGAACTTAACAACAACAATTAACTGAAAAGTAGGTAGTTTGAACCTACACAATAGTGCCACAGAAGACTGTTGTTCTTAAGTGCTGTCGAGCTGGTTCCAACTCATAGCTACCTTATGCACAAAAGAATGAAACACTGCCCAGTCCTGCATCAATCTCACAATCATTGCTACATTTGAGTCCATTGCTGCTGCGACTGTACCAATCCACCTAATTGGAGGGTCTTCCTCTTTTTTGCTGTCCCTCCACTTTACCTAGCATGATGTCCTTCTCCAGGCACTGGTCCCTCCTGTTAACATGTTCAAAGTCTGGTAGATAAAGTCTGGCCACCCTAGCTTCTAAGGAACATTCTGATTGTACTTCTTCAAATACAGATTTGTTTGTTATTTTGGTGGTCCATGGTACTTTTAATATCCTCCTCAAACATAATAACTCAAATGCATCAATATTTGTATGGTCTTCTTTATTCATTGTCCAATTTTCATATGCATATGAGGTTTTGAAAATACTATGGTTTGGGTCAGGCATACCTTAGTCCTTAAACTGAAATCTTTGCTCTTGAACACTGTAAAGAAGTCTTGTGCAGTAGATTTGCCTAATGAGAGATATCGCTTGATTTTTTAGCTGCTTCTTCCATGTTGATGGTGGATCCAAGCAAAATGAAGTTATTAAAAACTTCAATATTTTCTCCATTTATCTTCATGTTATTTATTGGTCCAGTGGTGAGAATATTAGTTTTCTTTATATTGAGTAGCAACCGGTACTGAAGGCTATGGTCTTTGATCATCATCAGTAAGAATTTTAAGTCCTCTTCACTTTCAGCAATCAAGGTTGTATCATCTGCATATCGCAGGTTGTTAGTGAGTCTTCCTCTAGTCCTAATGCCACATTCTTCTTCATATCATCCAGCTTCTCAGATTATATTGTTCATCATACAGATTGATTAAGTATGGTGAAATAATACAACTCTGGTACACACTTGTCCTAATGTTAAACCATTTAGTGTTGCCTTGTTCTGTTCTAACAACTGCCCCTTTGTCTCCACAGGTTCTTCATGAGCACAATTAATTGTTTCTGAATATTCATTTTTCACAATGTTGTCCATAGCTTGTCATGATCCAGAGAATCAAAAGTCTTTGCATAGTCAATAAAGCACAGGTAAACATCTTTCTGGTATTCTCTGCTTTCAGTCAAGATCAGTCTGATGTCAGCAATAATCTTGCTTGTTCCACACCCTTAACTGAATTCTGATTGAATCTTTGGTAGTCCCCTATCAATGTACAGCTGCAGCCATTTGTGAATTATCTTTAACAAATTTTTACTTGCATGAGATATTAATGATATTGTCTGATGATTTCCACATTTCATTCATTGGGTCACCTCTCTTTGGAATGGGCATAAACATGGATCTCTTCCAATCGGTTGGCCAGGTAGCTTTCTTCCAAATTTCTTGGCATGGATGAGTGAGTGCCTCCAGTGTGGCATCAGTTTGTTGAAAGATTTCCATTTGTATTCTATCAATTCATGGAGCCTTGTTCTTTGCCAATGCCTTCAGTGCACCTTGCACTTCTTCCTTTGGTATCATTGGCTCTTGATCATATACTACCTCTGTAAAAGGTTGTATATCAACTATTTCTTTTTGGTACAGTGACTCTGTGTATTCCTTCCACCTTCTGTTGATGCTTTCTGAGTCTTTCAATATTTTTCAATAAGACTACTTCAATATTGCTAGTCGAGGCTTCAATTTTTCCTTCAGTTCCTGCAGCTTGAGAAATTCTGAGCATGTTATTCCTTTTTGGTTTTCTAACTGTAGGTCTGTGCATATTTTGTAATAATATTTGACTTTGTCTTCTTGAGCTCACCTTTGAAATTAGCTATCCAGCTCTTTTACCTCCTCAATTCTTCCATTTGCATTAGCATCTCTATGCTGGAGAGCAAGTTTCAGAGTTTTGCTCTTTTTCTTCATCCTTGCCTTCTTAATGACCTTTTGCTTTCTTCCTGTATGATGATCTTTTTTTTTTTTTTTTAAGTTTTTATTGTGAATTGGGTGATAGTTTACATGGGAGAACATCAGCCTTACATTCATCCTATCGTATTGTGTTTCATTGCAATGATTACAATCCCCTCTATGCACCATCATTCAACAGCATTTGCTTCCATTCCCTCTGTTTGTGTGTGTGTGTGTGTTTGTTTTATTTTTGAATGTACACTGAAGCACTCAGGAATATGCAACCATTTAAACAACCAAAGGGCATACCCTGCAAGCCCATCCCCTGGCCATCAGCACACAGCCCCTCTCCCTCCCTGAGTCCAGGGTCCCCTGCTTCTCCATCTCTCCACATCATTGTCTCTGCCTCTGTCTCTGGTGTCATTGCTTCTCTGGACAGGGTCCTACTTGTATGATGTCCTTGATTTCATCCCACAAGGCTTCTAGTCTTCACACATTAGTGTCTAATGCATCAAATTTTTCTTGAGATGATCTCTAAATTCTGGTGGGATATGTTCAGGGTAATATTTTGGTTCTCATGGCCTTGTTTTAATTTTCTTTAGCTTCAGCCTGGGCTTGTATATGAGCAATTGATGGTCTGATCCACAGTCTGCCCCTGGCTGATAATATGGAACTTTTCCACCATTTCTTCCCATAGATGGTGGCAATTTGATTTCTGTGTATTCAGTCTGGTGAGGTCTGTGCAGTCATCTTTTACATTGCTTTAAAAAGGTATTTGCAATGAAGAAATTATTGGTCTTACAAAATTCAATCATGTAATCTCTAGCAGCATTTCTATCACCAAGGCCTTATTTTCCCACTATTGATCCTTCCTCTTTGTTTCCAACCTTTGCATTCCAATTGCCAGTAATTATCAATGCATCTTGATTGCGTATTTGATCAATTTCAGATTGAAGAAGTTGGTAGAATTTTTCAATTTCATCATCACTGGCTTTAGTGGATGGTGCATAAATCTGAATAATCATGGTATCAGCTGGTCTTCCTGTAGGCTTATGGATATTATCCTATCACAGGCAGCATTGTACTTCAAGATAGATCTTGAAATGTTCTTTTTGATAATGAATGTGACCCCATTCCTCTTCAATTTTTCATTTCTGTCATAGGAAACCATATGGTTGTCAGATTCAAAATGAACAATACCAACTCATTTCAGCCACTAATGCTTAGGATATCAATGAATATGTGTTCTATTTCATTTTTGTCAACTTCCAATTTTTGTGGATTCCTATTTTAGAAGACAATTACCTGACCAACTGACTGGAAGAGATCCGTATTTGTACCCATTCCGATGAGAGGAGACCCAGTGGAATGTGGAAATGATTGGACAATATCATTAATATGGCATGAAGGTGAAATTTTATAAAGATAAATAAAAAACATCTGCAACAGTCAATTGACAGGGAAATGCTAGAGGTTCAAGCTGAATTTAGATGAGGACATGGAATGAGGGATATCATTGCTGACATCAGATGAATCTTGGCTGAAAGCAGAGAAATCAGAATGATGTTTACCTGTGCTTTACTGACTATGCAAAGGCTTTTGACTGAGTGGATCATGACAAGCTATGGACAACTTTGTGGAGAATGAGTATTCTGGAACACTTTAATTGTGCTAGTGAGGAAAGTATACATTGACCTAGGCGAAGTTGTTGGAATAGAAAAAGGGAACACTGAGTGGTTGAAAATTAGGAAAAGTATGCTCCAGGCTTGTATTATTTTACCATACTTATTAAACCTGTATGCTAAGCAAATATCAGAGAAGTTGGATTATATGAAGAAAAATGTGGCATCAGGATTGGAGGAATATTAATTAACAACCTGCAATATTCATATGATACAACCTTGCTTGTTGAAAGAGAAGATGACTTAAAATGTTGCACCTCAATGTAAAGAAAATGTAAGTCCTCACCACTGGATCTATAAACAACATGAAGATAAATGAAGAAAAGTTCGAAGGTGTTAATGACTTCATTTTTCCCGGGTCAACCATCAGCACTCATGGAAGCAGCAGTCAATAAATTAAATGACATATTGCATAAGGCAAATGTGCTAGACAAGACCTCTTTAAAATATTGAAAAGCAATGATATCAGTTTGAGGACTAAGGTGTGCCTGACTCAAGTCATGGTATTTTCAATAACCTCATATACATGTGAAAGTTGGACAATGAATAAAGAAGACCGTAGAAGAATCCATGCATTTGAGTTATGGATTCTTATATATATATATATATGTGTGTGTGTGTGTGTGTATGTGTGTGTGTATGTGTGTATCCTGGTATGATGCCATGGGTTAATGCGTTGGGCTGCAAAGTCGCTTGTTGGTGGTTCAAGCTCACAAGCTACTCCTCAGAAACCCTATACAGGGTTACCATGGGTTGGAACTGACTTGACGGCACTTAACAACAACAAAAATATATGTATGTGTATATATATATATATATATATATATATATATATATATATATTTATATATACACATATATATATATTTATAGTAGTGACTCCATACAACAAGCACACAAGTATATCTATATATCATACAGAGTCCTGGCATGACACTTTAGAATAAGCAGTGCACCACTAAACATTGAACAATTGATGGTTCAATCCCACCAGCCACTCTATGGAAACCCTATATAAGCTTGCTAGGATTCAGAATCACCTTGATTGCACTTAACAACAACATGTACATATATAAGGAGCTCTGGTAACATAGTGGGTTATAAATTGGACTTCGGACCATAAAGTCAGCAGCTGCTTCTCAGGATAAAAATGAGGCTTTCTGCTCCTGTAAATGTTTACAGCCTTGGAAACTATATACAGGGTTCCTATGAGTCAGAACTGACTCAATGGCACACAACCACCATCACCATGTTATATATAAATTTAGTCAGAAATAGGTCATGAGTCAGTACTGAGCTGATAGAAGCACAAAGAGGGCAAGAGAAATGTCAGAAACTTAGATAAATTAGAAGTTTGCAAGTATGGAGGGTGGAGAAAACCAGATACCACATCTCAAGGCAATCGTTGTTGTTGTTAAATGCTATTGAGACTCATATTGAGTCTGTGCTGGGTTTCCAAGGAGCAGCTGGTGAGTTTGAACTGCCAGCCTTGAAGTTCAAACTGACCTTGTGGCCCAGTGCTTATCCTACAGCGTGACACCAGGACTCCAGAGAGCATGATATTTGTAGGAACTACGTGGTGTCACAGAAGTAAAGGCAGAATAGCATTTTATTTTATAATAAAAAAGAAAACCACAGGATCAGAAGGATTAGCTGATTCATTAGTATCCTGTCAACTGATCTAGTCCCTGAGTCCCAGAAAAGGACATAAATAGGGAAAGAAAGGTGATGAAGTGTGTACTGCTGGAAGATTAGGGTGTCATGGTCTACCTTCACCTCTTGAACACTCACTCTCTTCCCAACCAGGGGCACTGCCACTGGTAGTTTTTATTCCAGTAGCAAAGTAGTAAGACGTCTCTGGCTAGAGCCAGGAGCACCCTGGGATCTCCTGGGTGCTGGTGATTCACATTTACTACCCCACTCTCCTGCAGGACTCCTTTGTCTATTGACTTCCCCTGACTTTGCCTGTGCATATCATACTTTCTTGCTTCCCTGCTTACTCCTCATTTTTTGTGCATTTAGAACCTGTCCACAGATTTCTTCTTCCATTTCCATCAGATTACTTTGGGCACCAGCAACACAGATAATGGCAGTAGGTAAGGTAGAAAAATAATGCCACTTCATAGAAGGAACCTAGAAACATAAAGGACAAGTTGAAGGCTATCAAGACTCAAGTGAGATGGCTTGAATAGATGGAATTCTTGAACTCTTGGTAACATTGTATGTGTGGTAGGGTAGAGACTCACAGCAGAAGAAATGCTAGCTTTTTGCAATAAGAGTTCAGAGAACAGAAAAGCTATTAAAGTACTTTCGCATGTTCTTCCTTGGCATAGCTTTTGCTACATGGCATATTTCATTCCCAGAGTGACAAGATGAGTACCGTATTCATACAATTCAATCTGCAAAGCCCAAGATGGTAAACAGTAGTGCTCCAAGTTTCTTGAATTCAAGTATTTGGAGTAGAAGGTGAAGGAGGAAAGGAAGTGAGGACAAATTTATTGAATGTTTCCTCCTACTGCTATGACAACAATACCTTTATTTAGGGCTTATTGTGATCCAAGCACTGTGACAATTGTTTTGCCTCTATTAATTATTGTTAATCCTTAAAAGATCCCTAAGAGTAAGTCTTCTTTTTAATCCTGATTTCAAAGATGGAGAAACAGAGGCCAAGAGAGTTAGAAGACTTCAGTGTCACGTAAATAATAAGTGGTAGAGCTGGGACTAGGAGTCCCTGGGTGGAGCAAATGACAAATGTGCTCAGCTGATAACATAAAGATTGGAGTGTCAAGTCCACTCAGGCATACCTAGGAAGAAAAGCCTGGTGATCTACTTCTGAAACCCTAGCTGTGGGATATTCTATGGAGCACAGCAGTACTGTGACACACATGTGGGAACCATGGATTGGAATAGACTCGAAGGCAATTGGCTTAGGGTAGAGCTAGGACAGAAACTTAAGACTTCTTTCAACCATTGTATTATAATGTTTTATATGCCCAGCTAAGGATCCCATGAAGTTAAGCCCTTTTTTCAAGACCACATAGCTAAAAACATCAACGGTGATGTTTGGACTCAAGTCAGTAAAAAAGAGTAAAGGTGTCAGAAAACATGGTGCATGAAACACAGAACTGTATTTCAGGAGTTCAACTGGCTATATATAATTTAATTCACTTCTTTGCTTTGCTATTGTCTCCACCACAGACCTTTCTTGGTGGTGGTTGTAGTGATTGTGTACCACGAAGTTGATTTTGACCCATAGCAACCCTTTATAGGGTTTCTGAAGCTGAAAATATTTACAGGAGCAGAAAGCCTAATCTTTCTCCTGTGGAGTGATTGGTAGATTAGAATTACTGAACTTGCAGTTAGCAGTCCAGATAATAATCCACTACAGTGCCAGGGCTCTTTTATTGTTAAGTGCTGTTGAGTCAGTTCTGATCCATAGCAATCCTGTATAGGGTTTCTGGGAAGCAGCTGGTGAGTTTGAACCACCAACCTTGCAGTTCAAATGGCTCTGCAGTCTGGCGCATTAACCCACAGCGCCACACCAAGACTCCAGGTAAGAGCTCTTTAGACCTTCCTTATAAGCTACAAGCTCATGTCTGCAACTATATTTTACCTTTGTCCCCAAATCTTGCCCTCCTTTTTCTTGCCTATATCAGCAATGGCTTTTCCTTCCACCCCTCCGCATAAGTTGCTCATGTCAGAACCCTGGGGGTCATCTTTGTCATCTCTCTCTTCCTGCATCCACTTCTTTCAGGATCTGATGTTCCCAGATATTACAGTTGACCTTTGGAGAAGGAACAATATTCCTTGAGATCATTTATGTGTTAGGAATTTTGTTGTCTGATCTTTTACATATGCTACTGAAAAAAAAAAAATCCATTGAAAAACTGGTTCAATGACTCAAAGCTGTCGCAGCTCCTCTATTACCCAGGGTTACATTTTATAACACCAATCAGATGCTAACAGTTCTCTGTTTAAAATCCTGAAGATACTCCCTCATTGCCTTTAGGATGTTGTACACATATTCTGACCAAGTCAGGCCAGACTGGGTATGATTAGGTGTCCACTTGCTGTCTCTCCAGTTACTTTGGCTTCTTAACACAGGGACTTTTCCCATGCAGTTCAATCTGCTTGAAATGCTCCTCTTATTCCCTACTACCTCCCATTTTACCTTGCTCATCCTTACTCATTCTTTAGTTTTCTATCTTAGTGTCATTTTCGTAACATGCCAGTTCCGAATAGGTCTCCTTGGGGGGTGGGGGAAGGAGGATAGTCTCATAGTGCCCTCTACTTTATTCACATAAGTCATCAAAATTTGTACAACAATGCATTTTTCTAAAACTTCTGAATTGTGAATTGACTGATGGCTTAAAGAGCAGATCATCAATTTTACATTCAACAAATCATACATTTTGTTTCATCTCAATGATTGCAGTCCCCTCCATGTAACATCACTCATCCCATATCCTCCCTGTGATTCTTGTTTCCATTCCACCCTCCTTCCCAAACCTTATGTAAATGCAATCCATTTTGATATTGAATGGTTGACCATTCCAAGTGAGCATTACTAGTTACTATGTATTTTCAAAAATCATTTGTGTAATGCACCTCTCTCTTTAGCTATACTGAAGACTGCATGAGGACAAGACCTTTACATTCATCAGTGCTGAACACAGTGCTTGGCACAGCGCAGTTGTTATTCTTTTTGTTAAGTGCCTTTGAATTAGTTTCAACTCATGATTACTCTGGATAGTGTTTCGGAGGCTTTAAATTGTCACAGGAGCAGAAAGCCTCATCTTTCTCCACAGAGCAGATAGTTAGCTCAAACCATGGACCTTGTGGTCACAGTCCAGTGCTTATCATTGTTGTTGTTGTTGTCAGGTGCCATCGAGTTGGAACCGACTCATAGCGACCCCATGCACAGCAGAACGAAACAATGTCTGATCCTGGGCCAACCTCACTACTGCTGCCACACTTGACGCCATCAATGATGCCACTTGGCAGATCCATCTCATTGGGGGTCTTCCTCTCTTTCTCTGACCCTCCATCTTACCCAGCATGACATCCTTCTCCAGAAATTGGTCCTTCCTGACAATATGTCTGAAGTATGAGAGACAAAGTTTGGCCGTCTTGGCCTCCAAGGAGCATTCTGGCTCCACTTCTTCCAAAACATATCTATTGGTTCTTTTGGCAGTCCATGGCACTTTAGGTGTCCAATAAATACTTGTTGAATGAATGAATAGATGGATGAATGGATAAATGAATAACCCTCTGCTGTCAAGTTGATTTTGACTCATATAGACCCTGTAGGACAGAGTAGAACTGCCTCAGAGGATTTCCAAGGCTGCAAATCTTTATTGACACAGACTGTTGCAACTTTTTCCCATCGAGCCACTGATGGGTTTAAATTGCCAGCATTTCAGTTAACAGTCAATTGCTTAACCACTGTGCCACCAGGGCTCCTTGGATAAATAAATAGCTGCTAGGAATCCTGGTGTGGCACTGTAAGATAAGCATTTGAGCACAAGGTATGTTTGAATCATAAGGTTGGTGGTTCAAACTCACCAGTCACTCCTTGGAAACCTTATACAGGGACTCTGCAATGGGAACCGACTCCAAAGCACTTAACAACAACAACAATTATTGCTGCTGTAGGTATAGCACTGTAGGGTAAGCACTGGACCACAAAGTTGTTGATTCAACCCCACCATTCACACCTAAGAAACCCTACACAGGGTGACTATGAGTTGGAACCAACTCAATGGCACTTAATAACATTATTGTTGCGGAGTCCTGGTGTGGCACTATGGGATGAGCATTGGACTACAAGGTCAGTTTGAACCACAAGGTTGGCAGTTCAAATTCACCACCTGCTTCTTGGAAACCCTACACAGGGTTACTGTGAGTCAGAAGCAAGTCACAACACACAGCAATAACATTACATATACAAGTGGAGATGGTTATGCATCAGTTAGGTATATGGATCCAAAAGTCAGGGAAGAGGGAAGAACTAGTGCTATAGTATTAGGAGTCATAAGTATCTTGTTATTGTTGTTGTTGTTATTAGTTGCCATTGAGTTGATTCTGATGCATGCAACCCTCCGAGAGTAGTACAGCTCCATTGAGTCTTCAAGGCTGTGTGACCTTTTGGAAGCAGCTAACAAGCATATGGATATTATTTAAACCCCAAGTCTGAATGAGATGATTCTGGAATGCTCTCCTAAAGCCATAAATAGTCATGCCACTCTTCATCTTTTCCAGCCTCATTTGAGACCCTAACATTCTATTTCAATGAGACCAGTTTCCCCTTCTCAAAATGTGCCTGCATTTTCACATCTCCTAGATGTTGTTCATGCTATCCTTTCAGCTTGAAATGTCCTTTCTCTCAGCCTCTTCCCTTCGAAAGTCTTACCCCTTTTCACGATCAGACTCATGGCATGTCCCTTATGAAGCCTTCCCCCATACCTTTAAATGGAATAGATATTTTCATCTCTATATTCACACAATTCTCTGCTTATATACCAATTATAGGAGTTCTCATTTCTTATTTCTGGCTTTAAATTAGAACCCAGTTGATTCAATTTTGTCTGCTTTCTGTGGCTTTTACCACCCTTCCAAACGACACATCTAGGAATCTTCATAACAATTCAAATATCTAGTTAAATACCTCAATTTTACAGATGGCAATTCAGGCCTATATATCACAAATGACAAGCTCAAGCATCTACTACCAATTATTCCCATTTACCTATATGCCTGTATCATTTGTTAGCCTATGACCTCCTTGGAAGCAGGAACCTGGTCAAAATCAGATTCCTGGTCTAAATCTCTCCACAGCTCCTGAATTCTGCGTACTAGTTTGAATGTAGATCATCTTTGTTGAATTTGCATTTGCACTATCATCATAGACTATACAGGAGCATTCTTTTTTACCCCCCCTATCTATCTTGTTCTTCTGCCTCCTCCCCGCTTCTTCTTTTTTTAATGTTTTATTGTGAATTATATGATAGTTTACATGAGAGAACTTTAGTTTTACATTCATTCCATTGTATATCATTTCATTGCCATGGTTCCAGTCCCCTCCATGCATCATCAACCAACCAAAGGGTATATCCTAGAAACCCGCCCCCTACACTCCCCTCCCCCCCTCCCCCAGTTTTCGGCTCACAGTCCCTTTCCCTTCTGGATCCAAGGTCCCCAGCCGCTTCATCACTCCATGTCATCATCTCTGTCTCTATCTCAGGCATCTCTGTGCCTCTGGGTAGGGTCCCACTCTCCGTTCTTCTCCGTTGATGGTCCCAGGGACCTCCGCTCCTAGACTGGAGAATTAATCACTCCCTTCCTTGTTACAAAACTTCTACCTTTGCATTTCCAACCCTCATAATTTGACCTGATAAGCATTATTCACTACAGTTTCACGAGTTACCCATCTGTATTTCCTTTCATCAGCTCTGCCCAGACAGATTGAATAGTACCCACTGGAGGTTCTACCTTACTCCATGCCCCCTAGCACTAGGTTCCCTCTTGAAAGCTTGTAAGTCAGTCACTTCTTGCCTTTGTAGTCCCACCTCCCCATTTGAGTAGCCAATGCAGGAGCATTCTTTATATGCTGTTTATTACAGTAGAGCCAATGTGGATAATCACACAGTAGATAGTCACTGCAATGTGAATTTTTTTATTGGCAGAGGACTTGCTATACATTGACTGATTATAAAATAGCTTCTCTGTGCTGTGAATCAAAACCGACTGCAAAACCAATATTTTTTCTCTACATATTTATGTCCTCTTATATATTCAATACTCTGAGACATCCTGGCTATGGTAAAGGCATCCTACACTGGCATTTTTTAAGAGCATTATTGAACCATGGTTCAAGGAATTGCCTTTCCTTTGGAATAGGAGAGTAGTGTGCCATTTTTCCAGGTAAGCAGTAGTTGAGTGAGACACAGAATAGGTAGAAGGCCATTTCAAGGAATGACAGTTCACTTGACAACTAAAATTTTTGAAAGTTATGTTTAAAAATAATTGATGAGGAAAATGGAAATACTCTAGTGGGAAAAGTGATGCACTTGAAGTTTAATGTAAACCTGCTCAAGGAGATCTTTTACTGGTTTCTTTATCACTTAGGTGCACATGGGTGAATCTTATGCTGATTTCTATATTTACTTAATAATTTTACATTAGAGAGGAGGTAGCTTTGCACTTGTGTGCTGGCATAGCCTTTAACCATTGTTTGATGTTACGTAAATCACTTTTCCTTCCTACTCATATATCTTCACTTATCCTTTCAATCATTCATGTACAGTAGAGTCCCTGGGTGTTGCAAATGGTTAAGTATGTGACTGTTAACCAAAAGGTTACCAGTTATAGTCTACCCAGAGGCACCTCAGAAGAAAGTCCTGGAACTTTGCATCTGATAAATCAGCCACTGAAAATCCTATGGAACCATTTTACTCTGTAATCCATGTTTTGCTCTTGAATACTTTAAAGAAGTCTTGTGCAACTGATTCGCCTGATATTATACATCGTTTGATTTCTTGACTGCTGCTTCCATGAGTGCTGATGGCTAATCTGAACAAAATGAAGTCTGAAACAACTTCAGTTTTTTCTCCACTCATCTTCATGGTTTTTATTGGTCCAGTGTTGAGAATTTCTGCTTTTTTTACATTGAGGTGCAACCCATACTAAAGGCTGTGATCTTTGATTTTAATCAATAAGTATTCTAAATCCTCTTTGCTTTCACCAAGCAAGGTTGTATCATCTGCATTTTGCAGGTTGTTAATGAGTCATCCTCCAATCTTAATACCATGTTTTTCTTCATAGAATTTAGTTTCTCAAATTATTTGCTCAGTGTACAAAATGAATAAGTATGGTGAAAGAATACAACCCTGGCACATACCTTTCCTAATTTTAAACCATTCAGTGTCCCCTTGTTCTGTTCAAATGACTGCCTCTTGGTCTATGTACAGGTTCCTCATGAACACAATTAAGTGTTCTGGAATACTTATTCGCCACAATGTTGTCCATAGCTTGTCATGATCCACATAGTTGAAAGATTTTGCATAGTCAATAAAGCACAGGCCAAGATTTTTATGGTATTCTGAGCCTTCAGCCAAGATCCATCTAATGTCAGCAATGATATCCCTGGGCCCATGACTGGTCCCATGAATTCGACTTGAACCTCTGGCAATTCTCTGTGAATGTACTGTTGCAGCCATTTTGAAGCGTGTTTAGCAAAATTTTACTTGCATACAATATCAGTGATATTGTCTGATGATTTCAGCATTCTTTTGGGGTACCTCTCTTTGGAATGGATAGAAATATGGATCTTTTCCAGTCAACTGGCCAGGTAGTTGTCTTCCAAATATCTTGGCATAGATGAGTGAGTGTCTCAGCGCTAAATCATTTAGTTGAAAATTTTCAATTTGTATTCTATTAATTCATGGACCCTTGTCGTTTGCCAATACTTTCATTGTTCTTTAGATTTCTTCTTTCAGTATCATTGACTATTGATCATATACTACCACTTGAAATAGTTGAACAGTGAGGGTTTCTTTTTGGTACAGTAACTCTGTATATTCCTTCCATCTTATTTTGTCGATGTCTTCCCCATCATTCAGTATTGCAAGATGAGGCTTGAATGATTTCTTCAGTTCCCTCATCTTGAGAAATGCTGACCATGTTCTTCTCTTTTGGTTTTCTAACTCCAAGTCTTTGCATATTTCATTATAATATTTGACTTCGTCTTCTCAAGTTGCCTTTTGAGAATTTCTATTCAGCTCTTTTTTTTTCTTTCTTTCTTAAAGGTTTTATTGTGAATTATGTGATAGTTTACATGGGAGAACATTAGTTTTACATTTATTCTATCGTATAATGTCTCATTACCATGGTTACAATCCCCTCCATGCATCATCAACCAACCAAAGGGACCTCTGCTCCTCTCCTTGCTATAAAACATCTACAAGGGGAAGCGAGGGAAAAACAGCTAGGAAACTGTGAGCTAAGCCCTATTAATGTTCAATAGATTCCTGTGAACCCAGGTAGAGACCTGGTCGGCCAGCAGTGTGGCAAACCTGTGGACTCTTGGGCCCAGAGTCAATGACATAGCCACAGAGGACTAGAGTGGAAAGTGAAGCATTGGACGGATAAGAAGAGAGGACATAGGCATAAGAACACCTACACTTGCAGATAATACTCACTTGACCTGGTTTCAAAGACTGGATGATCAGAGCTAAACTAGAAGAAGAAAGAAGAGGAAGTAAAGAGTAATCTGATACAATTTGATGAACTTGACCTACACCTATGGATGCAGTAGCTCAAAAGAGGTGACAAATCTTTACAGTGAGGATCATTCCCACCCCCTCCATACACAGAGTAGACAGGGATGGCCAACTTAGACATTGGCTACCCAAAATGGCGGGAAGGTACAAAGGCAAGAAGTGACTGGCTTACAAGATTTCAAGAGGGAGCCCACATCCAGAGGGCACAGAGGAAGGTTGAATCTCCACTGAGTAGTATCCAATCTGTCTGGGTGGGGCTGATGAAAGGAGATGAGGATAGGTCTCTTGTGATACAATAGTGAATAATTGTTATCAGGACTTATTGTGAGGGTTAGAAATGTAAAGGTAGATGATTTGTAGCAAAACGAGAGGAGTGATTGACTTTGCAGTCTAGGAGAAGAGGTCCCTGGGACCATCAAGGGAGAAGAGTGAAAAGCAAGACCCTACCCAAAGAAGTAGTGACGTTAGAGATGGAGACAGAGACGATGACATGGAGAGATGGAGCCACTGGGGACTTTAGACCCAGAGAGGGAGAGGGGCTGTGTGCCGACAACCAGAGGGCAGGCTTTCAGGGTATACCCTTTGGTTGGTTGAGGATGCATGGAGGGGATTGTAACCATGGCAACAATCGATATACAATAGGATGATTGTAAAGCTAATCACATAACTCACAATAAAGCATTAAAAATAATAATAAAAGAAATGTGAGCCATAAAATAAGTATATATATGCACACCAATGTTCATAGCAGCACTAATACAATAGCAAAAAGATGGAGACAGCTAAAGTGCCCATCAATAGAAGAATGGAGAAACAAACTTTGGTACATTCACACAATGGAATATTATGTTATCTTGAAGAATAACAAGGAAGATGCAAGCCACCACATAACATGGATGAACCTTGAAGGACATTATGCTGAGTGAAATTAGTCAGTCACAACAGGAGAAATACTGCATAGGACCATTATTGTAAAAACTTAAGAAAAATTACCCACACTAAAACAGAATAAAAAAATTTTTGTTGGTTACTGGGGTATAGGGGGTGGGGCTAGGGGAGGGAGGGGAAGGTGGAGCACAGGGTAAGGAATAGACATAGGATAGTTTGGGTACCAGGGGGTGGAGGCAATACACGAGAAGGGAGACACAAATGGAATTATAAGGTAGATGGGAGACCATTTAGACAGGTTTGCATGGGCTAAGTGGGACTGAGGTAAATAATGATGTATGTACAACCTTGGAACAACAGGGCTCTGAGATACAGGGTTTGATATATGCTTGGAATGGGCAAAAGGGGGGAAATTATGTTAAGATGCTTGGCTGTCTTTTGAATCTTGGTTTCCCTTGCCTAGTACTGTAAAACAGACACTTGAGGGGGCAAAAAAGGAATAGCCAGAAGCATTTCCATAGAAAGTTTGTAAGTCTGTCTTCAGCCTATAACTGGAATACCTAAAAAGGGGCTAGAACTTGCACAGTGATGGAGGCTTCCTGCAGAGCTTTTGCATTGCATAAAACCATAGATGGAATCCAGATTCCCATCCAGAATCTTCTGAGGTGGGAAATTTCCGCTTGGAAGTACAAGCTGACCAGCCTGGAGCTGCTAGAAGAATAGAAGATACTTCTTGGAAGAAAGACCAGCAGGAAAAAATAAAAAAACAACAACAGCAATATGGTCGACTACCACAAGAACAAGCAGGTTGTTTTCAGGGGAGCCATCAAGGTCACTTCAGGGCAAACCCCCTTCCAAGACTAAGACTCAAGGGGAATACATGAGCAGGCATGTGGTCTTGCTGGTGATCACATTGTTCTACTGATAAGGGGAAGTGTGGGAAAAGCAACAATGAAGTTGTGAGCTAAGTTTGACCACGTTCAACAGAATCCTGTTCACCTGGATTAAGACCTGGTTGATCCAGGCAAGACCTAGGCAAGACCTAGGGACTCCTGGACCCAGAGACAGGGCCATGGCCACAGAGGACTAAAGCAGAGAGTGAAGTGTCCCACTGATACGAAGTGAGGGGAAATGCACAAGAACACCCATACTTGCACATAGCACCCATTTGACCTGGCTTCAATGGCTGGATGATCAGAACTCAACTAGAAGAAGAAAGAAGAGGTAAAAAGAGTGATCTGCTACAATTTGATGAACTTTACCTATACTTATGGGTGTAGTAGCTCAAAAGAGGGAACAAGTCTTTACAGCGAGGATCATTCCCACCCATCAGTACACAGGGTAGACAGGGATGGGAAACTTTGACATTGGCTACCCAAAATGGGGGAGGTGCTAAAAGGCATGAAGTGACTGGCTTACACGCTTTCAAGAGGGATTCTAGTTTCAGAGGGTACAGGGGAAGGTAGAATCTCCACTGAACCTGTCTGGACAGGGCAGGTGAAAGGAGATGGGGATAAGACTCTTGTGGTTCAATAGTGAATAATTGCTATCAGGACTGATTGTGAGTGTTGCAAATGTAAAGGGAGACATTTTGTAACAAAAAGAGCGAGTGGTTGACCTTGCAGTCCAGGAGTGGAGGACCCTGGGACCATCAAGGAAGAAGAGCTGAGTAGCGGAGTGCGGGACCCTATCCAGAGAAGCAGCGACACCAGAGATAGAAGCAGAGAGGATGATGTGGAGAGGCGGAGCGCCTGGGAACTCTGGACTCAGGAAGGGAGAGGGCTATGTGTGGATGGCTGAGTGGCAGGCTTGCGGGGTGTACCCTTTGGTTATTTGAATGGTTATATATTCCTGAATGCTTCAGTGTACATCCAAAAAAAAGGGGGGGGGGCAGGGAATGGAAGCAAATGCATGATGATACATGCAGGGTATTGTAATCATTGCAATGAAACGCAATACAATATGATGAATTTAAAGCTGATGTTCTCCCATGTAAACTATCACCCAATTCACAATAAAAAATTAATTAAATAAATAAATAAAGTGTAAAAAAAAACACAATATACCTAATGTGTTAAAAGAACAGTAAAGAGGCTGAAAAAGAGTAGATAGCTGAGAGAGAATGGGAGTTATACCTTGTCTTTTTGTTTGTTTGTTTGTTTGTTTTCAACTCAAAACCTGTGATTCCATTTAGTTCAGAGGAAAGTTTGCACTCTTCACAAGGTTCAAACCTGCTTCACACAAGATTCATTAGGTGGGTCATAGGTGCTTACGCTGGCTGCATGAAAATAAAATATTTCTAGAACAAGCTTAGTTTCTACATGATTATATGGACAAAATATCCATTCTCCTTTAGAGAAGTAAAATTGGAACAAAATGCAGCATAGACATTTTCAGTCCTGAATGAGGAAAATATGGAGGAGTTATAATTATAGTTGTCTTGCAGTACTGAAAAAGCCTTCATCAAAATCTGAGTATTCTAATACAATGACCCTCACCGTCCTCATACACATTTCAAATAACTCTGCCCACACGGATGCTTTATATGCACTTTGTCATAGACAGTTCCTCCAATTCATAACTGAACTCGCAACACCAAGCTTTTGTATATGCATATGGAAGCTGTTGAAAATGTGTGGGTTTGTAATTTAGAAAAGTTTTGTAGTGCTCCAGATGTGACATCATGGTATGCACCTTTGTAATAACACAGTGACTAATTTGGTTATTGCAATGACTGAAAATTACACATGAGTTACAGTTTAAGCATATTAATGCTGGGTGATACTTTGAACATGTTATCAGGAGGCAACATCATGTATGGTAAAGCAGAGGGTCACTGAAAAAGAGATAGATCCCCCAATGATATGGATTTATACAGTGGCAGCAGCAGTGGGCTCCAATGTAACAACAATTTTGAGGCTAGCATAAGATTGGGTGGTGTTTTATTCTGTTGTACATAGGGTCACTATGAATTAGAACCAACTCAACAGCACCTAACAATAACAATTATTTCTAAAATAATAGAGTCCCTGATTTATAAATTTTGTTCTACCAGAAGTTAATATCAGCTGCAGCTCTTTTGTGCCTCATTTGCCTCACTGGATTATGCCCAAATTATCAGTTCATTCAACAAATATGTCTTGCCTGTTGTGTACAAGGAACCGCATTAAAAACCAAAAAAACAAATTCGCAGCTGTTGAGTCGATTCTGACTCTTAGAAACCTTATAGAATGCAGTAGAATGGCCCCATACAGTTTCCAAGACTGCAGTTTTCACAGATGTAGACTGCCACATCTTTCTCCCACGGAGTGGCAAGCGAGTTCAAGCCACCAACCTTTTGTTTAACAGCTAAACTCTTGAACCATTGTACCACACTGTTCACATTAGTGAGCGAAATAGATAAAAGCTCTGCTCTTGTAGAACACATACACCAGCAAGTGCAAAATAGGACTGCTAATTCTCTTCTAGAATCCAGCATCTGTCCAGCATCCATCTATGTGTGCAATGCTATATGAAGCATCTTCTTCAAGCATGTTCATGAGCAAGCCCTTCCAGTGCTCCAAAATGGTCATTGCTCTCTATCAATTGAAAACTGTGTTGCAAATGCTTCTATTAGGTATTCTGTACCCAGGTATGCTCTGGCTCAACATTCTGTTAACAGTTTCCTCCCTAAGAGGTTGTATTAGCTATTAGAGAACTGGTCAAAGAGTTCAAAATCCTGGGTTCATATCATGGTGCTACTACTCACTAGCTACATAACTTTTGGCAAAGTGTATGAATTAACTAAGTCTCCATTTCCTCATTTGTAAAGGAAGACCAGAGTCCTGGTGTGGCACTGTAGGATAAGCACTGGACTGCTAGGTCAGTTTGAACCACAAGGTTGGTGGTTCAAATTTACCAGCTGCTCTTTGGAAACCCTGCACTCAACAACAATAACAATAACAGGGAATGATATAGATGCTAGATTCCTACTGAACCATAAGTCAGAATTGACTCAACGACACTTAGCAAGAACAAAAAAGCAAAACCGGTCAAAACAGAACTTGGTTTGAATTCTGAGTCAGCAACTTACTAATTTTTGCTTTGAACAGGTTAATGACAGTATCTGAACTCCTTATCTAAAATATTGAATCAAAATAGATGCTTTGCATGGTTATTATGAGTGCTAAATGAGTTGCTACAAGGAAAATAAAAGTTGACAACTAACAGGTGAACACTGAATAGTAGTTTTTTTTTTTTTTTATTAAGGCAGCTATTTATTAAACAACATTCTTATCAATGGAGAAAAGATTGAAGTTGTCAAGGTCTTCATTCTTCTTGGATCAACTATCAACATTTGTGGAAGCAGCAGTCAAGAGATCAGATGATGTATTGCATTAGGCAAATCTGCTGCACAGGAAGTTTTAAAGTGTTGAAGAGCAAAGATGTCACCTTGAGGATTAAGGTGCGCCTGACCCAAGCCATGGTATTTTCAATAACCTCATATGGATGCGAAAGCTGGATAGTGAATAAGGAAGATTGTAGAAGAATTGATGCCTTTGAATTGTGGTGTTGGAGGAGAATACTAAAAGTGCTATGGGCTGCCAAAAGAAGCAATAGATCTGTTTTGGAAGAAGTACAATCAGAGTGCTCCTTGGAGGCCAAGATGGCTAAACTTCGTCTCTCATACTTTGGACATATTGTCAGGAGGGAACAGTCGCTGGAGAAGGATGTCATGCTGGGTAAGATGGAGGGTCAGAGAAAAAGAGGAAGACCCCCAATGAGATGGATCAGCCAGGTGGCATCATTGATGTCGTCAAGTGTGGCAGCGGTAGTGAGGGTGGCCCAGGATCAGACATTGTTTCATTCTGCTGTGCATGGAGTCGCTATGAGTCGGTTCTGACTCGATGGCACCTGACAACAACAACAACATAGAGAATGCTGGTGAAAGATGAGGTTTTCTCTTTCCACAAAGATTTAAAGCCTCGGAAACCCTATGAGTCATTATGAGTCAGAGTCGACTCAATAGCACTTAACAACAACCGGTAATGATATAGGTGGTAGATTCCTACTGACCCACAGGTCAGTCCAAAGATTTCTCTTGAGAAATTTCATATGTGTGTGTGTGTTAGGAGAGACCATGAAACATTCCAGATAGAACAAGGATGGATTGCATTTCAGATTCTGATGTCAACTTGATACTACAGGACCATTAAGTATGAGTGGATAATCCACACTTGGAAATAAATAAGAAATTAAAAGAATGAGGAGAATGATTGTTCATTACTTAGAAGATTTGAAGATGATGAATAAACACTGTGACCCCACCAAATCTTCTCCTAAATATGAACCCTAGAGAAATTTCTATGCATGTTCCAAATGGGGTTCGAAAAAAGATGCTAATTGCAGAACTGTTTATAAAAGTGAAAAATTAAAGCAAGTTAAAGAGTTGATCGGTAAATAAAATAACTATGATTTGTTCATTAACTAGAAACTACACAGCAGTGAAAATGAATAAACGACCTAGCTTACATATCAACAGGAATTTATTCTTTCTCGAAAACATCAGAGTGAAAAAAAAAAAAAAAACAACAGGTGTGAATTTTCTATTTCACAAATAGAATTGTTGCACAATTCTATTTGTGAAAGTTTAAGGACATGGAAAATAATGATGTTTTTTCGTTTAATGTATGATGTGCATATATGATAAAGTTTTAAAGACATGCAAGAGCATGAGACTCATCAAATTCAGAGTAGAATCTCATTCTCAGTAAGGGGTGTATCTGTAAGGGGGTGATAAGGTTGCAATCAGGGTGAGGCACACAGGTGACTTCACCTATATTTGCAATCTTCTATTTTGTTTCTTTTATTTATAAATTTCATTTAAATACCTAGAATGGTTAATGCACTAGACTTCAAAACTGTTTGAACTGCAAGATTGGTGATTCAAGCTCACCAGCTGGCCCTCGGAAACCCTATCCAGGGTTGCTATGGGTCAGAACTGACTCGATGGCATTTAACAACAACAACAACAATGGTTAGAAATATCAATGTCAAATACAAACGTTGGCATGCAGCTTAAAATACAAATGTCAGTAATTAATAAAGAACATGGTTAATAATTTTTCCAAGTAAATGCTTAAGAAATATTATCCTGGAAGCAAGTTGTCTGATGAGGCATATGCCCAAGGTGTAAGGAACTGAGCTTCATCGATTTCAAAGCCTATTGTTTCATATCACAAGTGGGACCACAGTAATGCTCTATTTGTTAAGCACTGGAGTGCTAACCATAAGGTGAGTGGTTCAAATCCACCAGCTGCTCCTACAGTACCCTATACAGGGTCTTTATGAATGAAAACTGACTCAACAGCACTTAACAACAACAATAACATTTCTTAAGGTATGTTATTGGTATATGGCTACTTGTTTCACTATTTCCTATTGGTGCCTATCTGAATTATTTTGTGATTAAATATTGAAAAGAGCATGAGCTTGAGGTTAGAGGACAGGAAGGATGAGATCTGGTTTATCCAAGTGAGCATTCATGGTGAGTGGTGAGTACTGATTACCCAGTGAGAAGTCAAGAGAAGCAATCATTGTGTTGATACCCTGCTAGAAGGAAGCCAGAAGGTATGTAGACTAACTTTCAGAGAGACACAATGAGTTACAGATGCTCAACTGAGCCTTGGCACATCAAAACTTCAGAGTTACCTGATTTCTCTGCCTGTAACCCAGAAGTTTGCAGAGATCCAAAGTAAGAAGTAATTATAAACACATAGTATTATCAACACTCTCCAAATTAAAAAAAAAAAAAATCATCTAGATTATTGGTTCTCCCATACCCAAGTATCTATCTAACCTTCTGCTGGAGGCAGTTAGGTGGAGGAGGACAAACATAAAGTATCAGATGAATGGATGACAAAAAACATAAGTTTCAGAGCCAAACTGACCTGGTTACCAATTTTCCCTTTTGTTACTCACCATGGAAATGAGCTATTAAAGTCAGGATTGCCAATAATGAGTTACATTACTTTGGATGAGCTACTTAACCTTTTTCAGTTTCAGCATCCTTAGCTATAAAATGAGTATGATAATATCGAGCTCATAATATTTCAAGGACTATACAAATTAATATCTATGCATATAAAACAATGCCTAAAAAATAGTAACTACTCAAGGATGTTAGTTTCTTCTTCTCTACTGAGAGATTTCTTACAGCTTGAATTGTCATAAGATCTATTATTAAGTTTCATTACAATCCACTTGAGGATCAATTTGGATAATCCTGTTATTACAATGACCTAGGGCACTTTTGATGTAATGCAATTTTACTCATTTTAGTATCATTTGGTTCACCCTTACTTTTATTACCATGAATTGTCAAATAAATAAATAAATAAAGCTGATGAAAACTTTCAGGCATTTGGGTGGAAGAAATAAATGATCTTTCTCTGTCTGCTCCTAACAGGCATTATTACAGCACATTTGGTGACATGGACAGCCCTATTCACATTGGCCATCACAATATGGCAATCCTGCTGCAGAATAGGCTTTGAGCACCTATGCCCTCATATTGCATGATGCCATATTTTGGAGGATCATAGCCACAGAACCCCATAAGGTCAGCAGTTCAAACCCACCAGCTGCTCCTTGGAAACCCTGTACAGGGTCACTATGAGCTGGAATCAACTCAATGACACTTGACAACAACAACAAGCTACAGAACCCATTGAGATCTCTGTAGTGAGTCAGCTGGGAGCAGCCAGAGGCCAGGGACTGTGGAGCTAGGGCTAAGAGAAAGGACATAATTATGAGTTTAGCTCCTGAGAAAAGCAACCATCAGTCTAAATTCCAGGGACTAATAGGAATCAAAGAACTCAAGCAGCCACTAGCATCTCACATGTTTGTTCGTCCTAGAGAGTCCCAACACCACTGTCTGACAGTTTGTCATATTGTGGGGCTTGTGTGTTCCTGTGATGCTGGAAGCTATGTCACCAGTATTTTAAATATTAGCAGGGTCACCCATAGTGGACAGGTTTCAGTGGAGCTTCCAGACTAAGACAATAGGAAGAAAGGAGGGGTGTACTCCTTCTGACTGGTTGTTGTTAAGTGTCATCAAGTGGGTTTCAATTCATAGCTACCCTGAAAAGTGTTTTGGAGGAGCCACTAGTGGGTTTGAACTGCCAACCTTGCAGTTAGCAGTTCAGTGCTTATTCTAAAGTGCCACACCAAGACTCTCTGAATGGTTAGTCAATGAAAATTTTATGTCAGCTATAGTGCCAGAAGATGAGCCCCTCAGGTGGGAAGACTCTCAAAACACAACTGGGAAAGAGCTTCCCCTCAAAGTACTGGTGACCATAATGATGTGAATGGAGCAAAGCTTTTGGGATTTTCATTTTCTCTTGGAGCACAACTCAAAATGAGAAGAAACAACTGAAAACATACATCAATAGTCAGAGCATGGAATGCACAAAGCATGAACTAGGAAAAATGGAAGTAAACCAGAATGAAATGGAATGCATACAGATCAATATCCTAGGCATTAGTAAAGTGAAAGGATTCCTGGTGTATTCCTATAGGAAAATCACTGGATTACAAACTACAAGGTTGGTGGTTCATACCTACCAGCTGCTTCTCAGAAACCCAATACCAGGTCACTATGAGTTGGAATCGACTTGACAACAAGTGAAGTGAAATGGACTGATATTGGCCATTTTGAATCAGTCATTTGGTATACTATGCCAAAACTGACAACTTGAAAAGGAATGGCATCATATTCAACGTCAAAAAGAGCATTTCAAGATCTCTCTTGAAATACAATGCTGTCTATGATAGGATAATATGTCTACAAGGAAGTCCAGTTAATAGCACTATTATTCAAATGTATGCACAAATCACTTAAAACAGTGATGATGACATTGAAGAATTCTACAAACTTCTTCAGTCTGAAATTGATCAAACATGCAATCAAAATGCATTGATTATCACTGGTGATTGGAATGTGAAGACTGGAAACAAAAAGGAAGAATCAGTAGTTGGAAAATATGACCATGGTGATAGAAAGGATGCTGGAGATTGCATGATAGAATTTTGCAAAACCAATGACTTATTAATTGCAAATACCTTTTTCAACAGCATAAAAATTACTATGTACATTTTTATGTCACTAGCTGGAATGCACCAGCTGCTCCGCGGGAGAAAGATGAGGCTTTCTACTCCCGTAAGGATTTACACCCTCGGAAACCCTGTACAGGGTCGCTATGGGTCGGAACCGACTCGACGGCACTTAACAACTTAACAACAACAACAAGCTGGAATGCACAGTAATCAAATTGACTACATCTGTGGGAAGAGACATTAGTCGAAACAAGGCCAGGGGCAGACTATGGAACAGATTGCTCAAATGCAAGTTCAGGCTGAAATTCAAGAAAATTCACACTAGTCCACCAGAGTCTTGAGTATGTCCCACCTGGATTTAGAGTCCATCTCAAGAACATTTGATGCATTAGACAAAAATGGCCAAAGACCAGAGATTTGTGGGATGACATCAAGAACATCATAAAGGAAGAAAGCAAAGGCCATTAAGAAGACAGGAAAGAAAGAAATGACCAAAGTGGATGTCAGAAGAGACCCTGAAACTTGCTCTTGAGCAGAGAGAAGCTAAAAATGGAAGAAATAAAAGAGTTGAGCAGAAAATTTCAAAGGGCAGGTAGGCATGACAAAGTCAAGTATAATGAAATGTGCAAAGACCTAGAGTTAGAAAAACCAATAGGGAGAACACGCTTAGCATTTTTCAAGCGGAAAGAACTAAAACAAAAAACAAAAGTCTTGACTCACAATATTGAAGGATTCTATGGGCAAAACATCAAATGAAGCAGCAAAAGAAAGTGAAAATCCTCATAACTGGACCAATAAATAACATCATGATAAATGGAGAAAAGATTGAAGTTGTTGAAGACTTCATTTAGCTTGTATCCACAATCAACACACATTGAAACAGCAATATAGAAATCAAACGACAGATTGCATTAAGCAAACCTGCTGCAAAAGATCTATTTGAAGTGTTCAAGAATAAAGATGTCAGTTTGAGGACTAAAGTGCAACTGACCCAAGCCGTGTATTTGCGTTCACCTCATATGCATATGTAAGTTGGACAATTAATAAGAAGATTGTAGAAGAATTGATGCATTTCAATTATGGTGTTGGTGAAGAATATTAAAAGTACCATGGACTACCAGAAGAACAAACATATCTATGAAGGAAGAAGTACAGTCAGAATGATCCTTAAAAGTGATGATGACAAGAGTTCATCTCATGTACTTTGAACATGTTTTCAATCTCTTCTGCTTCAGACGTGTTATTAGGAGGGACAAGTCCCTGAAAAAGGACATCATACTTGGTAAACTGGGGGATCGGCCAAAAAGGAAGACCCCAATGAGATGGATTGACGCATTGGCAGCATCAGTGGACTCAAGCAGCACATTTGTGAGGATAGCACATGACCAACCAGTGTTTTGTTCCATTGTATATAAGGTCCCCATAAGTCAGAACTGTCTTGATGAAGCCTAACAACAACAGCAAGAGAATTCCACAGTATGATTTCTATTAAGGAGACATGAGAGGGGTAAAGCTGTTAAATAATCTGATTATATGCCTCTGCCCAGGATCATTTATATTCCTTTGGGATTGCAAGCCAGAACATCATAACCACGTTCAAAGGCACACTTTCCTGGTGTCACACCCTGAAACATCAGAAGACAACAGAGAGGAGATGGAACGTTTAGAATGGTAAGGCTTCAGGAGAATGCGGAATATCTGATAGCTCATCCTCTACTTCAGGCCCATTTTCTGTAATTGTCAATTTTAACTGCTCTGGGGGAATATGTGGGTTGTAAAATTCTACATTTTGGCACCCTCTTCTATTGCTTCTCTGACCGCTATTACATAAAGCTAGAAATTAAAAACAAAAAGTTGAAATCCATGCAAAAATTTCAACCATTTAGAATTTTTACAATATCCTTTAAAAACAAAACAAACCAATTAGGTAAAAAATGGACTATTTCAGCTAGGTTGACAGTGAGAACATCACATCTCAAAATATACGATTATGGTCAAAGATGAACTTAGAAGATTCACAGTCTTATAAATTTTCTTTTAAACACAAAGGAATAGAAAATAAGAATGCAATTGAATAGGATAAAAATACCTTTAAGTAAATGTAAGGAAAACAGGAAAAAATTAATATTTTCACTCAATAAATACTTACTGAGTGCCTATTATGTGCTAGACACTGCTCAGTACTGATAACACAACAATAAATGCAACCAAGTACATGTACTCATGGAACTTATGTTGTAGGAGAGAGAGATAAAACACGTGTCAGGTGGTTAAGCGCTAAGAGTAATGATAAGACAGGAGAAAGCATTTTTGCATGCCAATGAAATGTACACAAATGTGACATATATCACATCTCAGTAAAAGCCCCAAGAATCAGTGCAGGATGTGCCATGTCCTCTACAATTATGGAAACAAGTCTCAAGATGGGGCCCCCATCATCCAGGGCCCAAGAGTGAGCAGGCCCATTGCTTATTAATGGTGGGCATGTAACATGATTGACAACTGTATACTGTTCTTTTAAGATACAGACATTTTTATGCTGTTTGTTACTGTATAAATTAGAGTATAAATTAAGCTATTCTGACTCTTGAAAACATCTACATGAAATGAAATATAAGTAACTGGTTATATAACACTTAGAGCGAGCAGACTTCTGGTTTGGCGGTGGCAGAGCAGAGTCAAGTAGGACAGGTTCTATGGGGGAGTGACTGAAAACCCAGAGACACTGCTCTCAGAAAACTGTGCAAGAGCTCTGGGTCTAGCATAAGTGTCAGGGTGTTAGTTTCCCATAACCACCAGTGGAAAAATCATGGTATAAAGGAAAATATTGCAATTTAGAAATTGGTCAAGAAATCGGGACTCCCTCTGCAGCCATCCCACCCTGGCAGTGGTCAGAGGGTGGGGCTACAGCCAGACTGGCACTGGGAACCGGCACAAAAAGCAGCACAGAGACATTTGCTAAAGAAGGTGTGGGGGGATTCTACACATTTTTTCCCTCCTCTTCCCTTTCATGCCTTCTTTGCCCAGCCCAGATGTCTTCAGGCAAGTGGGTGCGAACCCCCCAAAAAAGTCCAGTGTTGAGACCACAACTTTCCCATGGCACAGAGAGAAAGATCCCCATTGGCCCAAGGGCAAATTCTTTGGCTGCTGCTTTTGAATTCTGCCTGTGGGTCCCATCCTTAAAGTTAACTTGTGTGGGACCCTTTACCCCTGCCTAGCCAGCAAGAAAAAAAGCAGGTTGGGCCTGACAGACAAACCATAAGAACAATCTGTAAAACCCCAACAAAAAAAGAGACAACTATTTCAAGAAATATGCTGTGCACACGCAGATACCTAACTAACCCTCAGAGACAAAAGTAGTAAAAAAAACTTTCTCCCATTAATTTCTCAATATCTATCTGCGCACCTCTATGATGGTGACTAGAGGAGGAGCCTGAGCAAGTGGAAACCCCTACCCACTACTGGAGGCTTCTATGGTGTACACACACTGCCTGTGTAGCAAGGTGACTGGCCAGTTGAACACAGTTTTATTTTTGTTTCAAAGTGGTGGTTTTTGTCTCTGCTTTTATATTGCTTCTGCTTTTGGTCCTTTTGATGACACATTTTTTCCTGGAGGTGGGAGCTTTTTCTCCCTACATTACCCAGGAAGAGACAGGAATCATGGCCATATAGCCAAACTACAAGCATACCCCATAATATTCCACCATTGAGACAAGAGCCAATAACAGCTGCTAAGCATTACACATGAAAAGTGAAGCATATCTCCTGATAATATTCACCAAGAGACACCCAGTAAGCTTAATAACAAAATAACAAACATCCATTTAAGCATTAAAAAAACCCACATAAATCTGGAAATGACAAAAAAAACACACACCAAAACACAAGAAAAGATTTCAAAATATGTCCAAAAACATAAAAGAGAAACTGAGACAAATGAGCTAGAGACAGACAAAGGCTCTCCAGAAGAGGAAGAGCAAGTTTTGGATTTGCCTGAGAAGGAATTCAAAAGAATGATATGGAAATAAATTCAAATGCTCTGAAAAGGGGTGTTGGAAAACAAGGAAGATTCAGGAAAGTACTGCAAGAGCAATCAAACAAGATCGATACAGCATTGGAAACAATTCAAAACCTGCAAAAAGAGGTCCAGATGATTAATAATAAAGTATCAAAAATGGACAATACACTGAAAGGAGAAAGGAGCAGAATAAAAGAGATAGAAGCCAGAACCAGGAAGCAGGAAGACAAATCTCTCAATACTGCTAAGACAGAAGAGCAAGCAGAAAAAAGGATTAAAAAAATTGGAAGAGAGTCTAAGATTCATGCTGGATAACATGAGGAGAAACAACTTAAGGATTATTGGCATTCTGTAACAGGAAGAATCAGAGAAGTCCACAGAGGAGATAGTTGAAGTGCTTCTGGAAGAAAATTTCCCTAACATCTTGAAAGATGAGAAGATAAACATTCAAGAAGCCTAACATACCCAAGGATGCATAGACCCCAAGTTCCAAGAAACAAATGAGAATGAAAACACAACATACCAAAATCTTTGGGACATGACGAAAGTGGTGCTGAGAGGACAACTTATTGTGATAAGTGGGCATATACAAAAAGAAGAAAGAACAAAATTTAACACATTAACACAGCATCTCCAACAATTAGAAACAAACCAATAGAGGGAACCTACAGTTATCAAAAGAAAAGAAATAATAAAGACAAGAGCAGAAATAAATGAGATGGAAAGCAGAAAAACTATAGAAAGAATCAACAGACAAGAAGCAGTTTCTTTGAAACATTTTACAATCATTTTTCTGAATTCCTTCTCAAGCATTTCCAAGGCCTGCCCTCCTTCCAGAATGGAATCCAGGTCTACCTCTAGGTCATTTGTCACAGACATTTTATCTTGTTTCTGGATATGTGCTGATATAGTCATCTGCTTTAGTTTCTTGGACATGTTTAGTGTTCATCTGTGGCCTTAATACTTAATTGAGTATGTATTTGGTATTTTTTATGCTTTCTAATTGCTTCCAGGTAGATGTGATCAGGATGTGGGATTCCTTTTTCACACTTCTTATTGCTTAACTCAGAGTAACTTTCACAGGTGTTGTCTGCCTTGGTATTGGTCCTTGCCTGGGTTTTGGTGTTTTATAGAGTATGATTGTGGCTTGATTATATGGCAGAAGTTGCTGACTCTTCTTGGGTAATATATAGAAAGAAAGAGTCCCCCAAAGATAGAAGGGGGAGCACAAAACAGCAAAACAGCACCAGCAAAACAAAAGGAAAGAAAGAAAGAAAAAACACCCCCCAAAACCAACAACAAAAGTAGACTGAATAGTCTATAATCATAGAAAAGGGAGAGGAGGGAGAGGAGAAAAAAAAAAAGAAACTCTATAGCCTAATATGAGTATGATTTAATGTCCTCTTTTCAGCTTCTTGCTTTCAAAGCTGCCTGAGAGATTTCAAGATGCCACTGTTGGTTGTTATGCTATACCTCAGGCTTTAATTTAATTTTCAGCCTGTTTTGTTTTTAAACTCTCTTTCCCTCTCTACAACCCTATCCTGGCCTTTCCTGTATATTAAAAAAAAAAAAAAAAAAAAAAAAAAAAAAACGACGTTCAGGGCCTGCTCTTGGGTTGAGTATCTGTGCACATGCATGGCAGAAGAACCTACCAGTGGTGAGGGTGGGTGCGTCCAGTTGCTGAGGCACCCCCTCTAGTCACCAGAATGAAGGTGCGCAAACAGTGTGTGTGGGGGCAGGCAATGACCAGATTAAAAAGAAAAAAAGAAACAGAAAATCAGAACAAAGCAAAACTGACAAAGTATATTGTCTACCTTTGCTCCCAGGTTCCCGTGGCATTTTTCCATGTTGTTTCTACCCACCCCCCCATTTGGTCTTGCCGTTTAGTCTTACCCAAGATGTCGGCTCCAGACCTCTGAGCCCGGCAGATTCAAAAGTGCACAATTTCTTACTTCAGCTTCAAGTTCCAATAGCTATAAGCCTTCAAACTTTTAAAATATTCCCAGCTATGTGGTTCTGAGTTTTGGAGGTCTGCCCTGGATCTTCTTTGCCTGGTATTCTGTGGTATGGCTGATGGCGAACTTCACTGTACCTCCACCCTAGTTGCCATCAAACTCCACCCTCCAAAAAGCTAGTTCTT
>NW_006408652.1:5152219-5169983 GCF_000296735.1 Chrysochloris asiatica | reverse complement strand
TCCTCAACATAATCAAGAGCATATATACAAAACCAACAGCCTACATCACTCTCAATGGAAAGAACCTAAAAGCCTTCCCTCTGTGAACGGGAACCAGGCAAGGATGCCCTTTGTCACCACTCATATTCAATATTGTTTTGGAAGTCTTAGCCAGAGCTATATGGCAAAATAGGGAAATTAAGGGCATCCAAATTGGCAAAGAGGAAATAAAACTCTCTCTATTTGCAGACAATATGATGCTATACATAGAAACCAAAAAAAAAAAAAAAAACTCAGTAAAAAAGCTACTAGACATATTTGGAAGATTCAGCAAAGTGGCAGGATATAAGATCAACATACAAAAATCAATTGGATTCCTCTGTAGTAACAATGACAGCACTGAAAAGGAAATTAGGAAAGCAATACCATTTACAATAGCCACCCAAATTGTGAAATATCTGAGAATAAATGTAACCAGAGAAACAAAGGGCCTACATAAAGAAAATTACAAAACACTACTATAAGAAACCAAAAAAGACTTACAAGAGTGGAAGAACATACTATGTTCCTGGATAGGAAGACTCAACATCATGAAAATGTCAATACTACACATAACAATTTAGACACATAATGCAATCACAATCCAGATTCCAGAGACATTCTTCAAAGAGATGTAAAAGACAACTACAAACTTTATATGGAAAGGAAAGAGACCCGGGATAAGGAAAGCACTGCTTAAGAGGAACATGGTTGGAAGCTTCTCACACCCTGATTTCAAAATCTACTACATGGCTACAGTGTTCAAAACAGCCTGGTACTGGTACAATGAAAGATACATTGATAAATGGAACAGAATTGAGAATCCAGAAATTAACTCATCCACATACAGCCAACCGATTTTCGACAAAGTGCACAGGTATATTGCATGGCGAGGAAATAGTCTCTTTAACAGATGGTTCAGGCAGAACTTGAAAGCGATATGCAAAGATTGAAACAAGACCTTTACCTCATGCCCTATACAAAAACCAACTCAACATGGATTAAAGACCTAAATGTGAATTTCACAATTTTGAAGGTCATCAATGAAAAAATAGGGACAAATGTGAGGACTCTACTACAGGGAATACACAGACTACAAAACATTTTGAAAATTACACAAACAAAAGTAGACAAAATAGATGACTGGGACATACTAAAAATTAAAAATGTATGCGTATACAAAGACTTCACCAAAACATTAAAAAGGGAACCCATAGAATGGGAAAAAATCTTTTCCAATGACACATCAGACAAGGGACTCATTTCTAAAATATATAGGAAACTACAACACCTCTACAAGAAAATGACAAATAACCCAATTAAAAAATGGGCACAGGACACGAACAGACACTTCACCAAGGAAGAGATCCATGCAGCTAACAATCATTTGAAGAAATGTTGACGATCACTAGCCTTTGTTGTTTTTATGTGCCATTGAGTCAGTTCCGACTCATAGTGACCCTGTGCAAGGTTTCCGAGGCTGTAAATCTTTACGGGAGCAGAAAGCCTCATCTTTCTCCTGAGGAACAGCTGGTAGTTTTGAACTGTGAACCATGAGATTAGCAGCCCAATTCGTAACCACTACACTACCAGAGTTCCTTTAGAGAGATGCAAATCTGAACAACAGTGAGATATTATCTCACACCATCAATAACAGCAAAGATCAAAAAAGTATAGGATAAATGCTGGAGAGGATGCGGAGAGACTGGGACCCTCCTACATTGTTGATGGGATTGCAAAATGGTCCAACCTCTCTGGAAAGCAATATGGCACTTCCTCAGAAGATTGGAAATAGAAATACCTTATGATTCAGCAATTCCTCTACTTGGTATTTACCCACAAGAAATATGAGCCATAACACGAGTAGATATATGCACACCAATGTTCATAGGATCACTATTTACAATAGCAAAAAGGTGGAGACAACCTAAGTGCCCATCAATTGAAAAATGGATAAACAAACTGTGGTACATACACACAATGGAATATTATGCTACCTTGAAGAATAACAAGGAAGCTGCAAGACATCACATGACATGGATGAACTTTGAGGACATTAGACTGAGTGAAATTAGTCACAAAAGGAGAAATGCTGCATAGGACCATTATTGTAAAAAATTAAGAAAAAGAAACCACTTTAAAAGGGGGGAAAATATTATACATATATTTGCTGATCACCAGGATGTATGGGATGAGAGGAGGGGAGGGGGGGAGGGGAATATAGAGCACAGGGTAGGGAATAGACACAGGATAGCTTGGGTGCTGGGGGTGCGGTGGGGTACAATACACAAGAAGGGGTAGAAGAATGGAAGAACAAGGCTGATGGGAGAACAGTTAGGCAGGTTTGCATGGGCTGAGTAGGAAAGAAGTAAATGATGATGTATGCACAACCTTGGAACAACAGGGCTCCGGGATACAGGGATTGAGACATGGCTGGAATGGGGAAAAGGGGGGAAATAATGTTAAGATGCTTGGCTGTCATTTGAATTTTGGTTTCCCTTGCCTACCATTGTAAAATAGACACTTGAAGGGGGGAGAAAGGAATGGCCAGAAACATCACTACAGAAAGATTGTAAGTCTGTCTTCAGCCTATAAATGATTGGAATACCTTAAAGGGGGCTAGAATTGCCTAGTGAAAGAGGCTTCCTGTGGAGTCTTTACATTGCATAAGACCATAGGTGGAATCCAGATCCCAATCCAGAATCGTCTGAGGTTGGAAATTTCCACTGGAAACAACGAGTAGACCAGCCTGGAGTGGCTAGAAGAACAGAAAATATTTCATGAAAGAAAGACCGGCAGAAAAAAGTCTGAAACAATAATGGCAGTCTGATTGATTACTACAAGAACCAGTAAGCTGTTCACCCTGGAGCCCTCAAGGCAAGTGGTCGGGATCCCTCAGAGAAAATGCCCTTCCAAAACTAAGACTCAAGGGAAATACATGAGCAGTCATGTGGTCTGGCTGGTGACCACGTTAGTCACTGATAAAGGGAAAAGGGGGAGAAAACAGCAATGAAGTTGTGAGCTAAGTCCGACCACATTCAACGGACCCCTGTGAACCCAGGTGGAGACTTGGATTGCCAGCAGTACTGCAAGACCTGGGGACGCCTTGGCCCATAGGCAGTGACATGGCCACAGAGGATTATTCAGAGAATGAAGTGTGCAGCTGATATGAAGTGAGGGGAGATGCACAAAAATGGTTGTAGCAGTACATCAACAGACAACTCCTAGAAATTCAAGCCGGATTCAGAAGAGGATGTGGAATGAGGGATAACATTCATGATGTCAGATGGATCTTGGCTGAAAACAGAGAATACCAGAAAGATGTTCAATTGTGCTTTATTGACTATGCAAAGGCTTTTGACTATTTGGATCCTGACAACCTTTGCATAATATTGCCAAGAATCAGTATCTAGAATATTTAATTGTGCTTATGAAGAACTTGTACATATTGTTAGAAGAGAGCAAAGGGATACTAAATTGGTTTAAAATCAGGAAAGGAGTAAGCCACAGTTGTATTCATTCACCATATTTATTCAATCTGTATGCTGAGTAAATAATCCAAGAAGCTGAATTATATAAAGAAGAACATGGCATCAGGATTAGAGGAAAACTCATTAACAACCTGTGATATGCAGATGATACAACCTTGCTTACTAAAAGCAAAGAGAACTTAAAATATTTACAGATGAAAATCAAAAACCACAACCTTCAGTAAGGATTACACCTCAATGTAAAAAAGCAAAACAAAACTCTTTACAACTGGAACAATAAGTAACATCATGTTACATGAAGAAAAGATCTGAGTTGTCAAGGACTTCATTTTACTTGGATCTACAATCAGCACTCATGCAAGCAGCCAAGAAATAAAGTGACATATTGCATTAGGGAAATCTGCTATACAAGACCTCTTTAAAGTGTTCAAGAGCAAAGCTATTAGCTTGAGGACTAAGGCGCATCTGACCCAAGTCATGGTATTTTAAATCACCTCATATGCATGTGAAAGTTGGACAATGAATAAGAAACACCATAGAATTAATGCATTTGAGTTGTGGTGTTGGAAAAGAGTATTGAAGGTACCATGGCCTGTTAGAAGAAAAAATAGGTCTGTGTTGGAAGAATTTCAGCCTGAGTGCTCCTTAGACACCAGAATGATGAGACTTCATGTCTTTTACTTTGGACATGTTGTTAGGAGGAACCAGTCCCTGGAGAAAGAAATAATGCTTGGTAAAATAGAAAGTCATTGGAAAAGAGGAAGACCCCCAATGAGATGGATTGGCAGCAACAATGGGCTCAAGCATAACAACAATTGTGAGGATGACACATAACTTGTTGTTGTTAGGTTCTGTAGAAAACCTATGCACAACAGAATGAAACAGTGCCCAATCCTGTGCCAACCTCACAGTCATTGCTATGCTTAAGCCAATTGCTACTGTCACTGTGCCAATTCATCTCATTTGGGGTTCTTCCTCTTTTTTGCTGACCTTCCACTCCACAATGTTTAGATCTGTTGTGCACAGAGTCACTCTGAGTCTGAACCGAATCAATGGTATAGTACTAAACCATGGGGTACTTCAATGTTAAGAGGTAGAATGGAGGAGGAGGAGGAGACAGAAAAGGGAACTGAGAATGAATAAGTAGGGAAATAGGAAAATCAAGCAAAATTAACAAGAGAATGTGCTATTTTCAAAAGTAGGGGAGAGAAGAGTGACCATTTGATTTGGAGGATGGAGGCTATGGGCGTTCATGTCAGGTGACAAAGGCAGGGGTGGTCTTATTGTGTTCGATTTAGTCGATTCTGACTCATAATGACCCTGTGTAGGTTTTTTGAGACTGTAAATCTTTCTGGTAGCAGAAATCTTTATCCTTATCCTGCAGAGCGGCTGGTAGATTTGAACTGCTGATCTAATAGTTAGCAGGCCAATTTGTAACCCACTACACCACTAGAGCTCCATTTTGAGCCCTGTAGGAGTGGCTAATCCATTGTGGCATGAGGAAGCAGTGCTGGGGTGCAGCCAGATGGTTTGGGAAATTTGGGAAGTTGGATTGCACATGGTTTTGCTTCTCTTTTCTTGGTAAAGTAGGATACATATTATAGACAGATTTGGACATGTGCCTACATGTCTTTTAAAGCACACACAGAGCAAGCATGCTTACACATATAGACTCACACATCCATATGTGTATGTATGTGAACCATATATATTTAGGTTTTATTTTGAAATAACTGTAGATTCACATGCAGTTATAAAAACAAAACAGTATATCAACCAGTTTGCCATATGGCAACATCTTACTATAGCACAACATATTACTATAGCACAATCTCCAAACCAGGGGATTGACATTGATGGAATCTTTTAACTATATTTAGATTTCACCGGTTTCATATGCGCTCATTTGTGTGTGTGTGTGTGTGTACGCACACATGTGTGTGTGCGCATGCGCACACGCGTGTTTTGTTTTTTGCAATTTTATCATCTACCACCATCTTCCAGTTAGTTGTACTGTGGTGGCTTGTGTTTTTCTGTGATGCTAGAAGCTATGCCACTGATATTACAAATGTCAGCAGGGTCATCCATGGTGGACAGGTTTCATTAGAGCTTCAAGACCAAGAAAGACTGGAAGAAAGGCCTGTCCCTTTCAAAAATTTACCATTGAAAATCACAACAGAATATTGTCTGATATAGTGCTGGAAGATGAGCCCCTAGGTTGGAAGGCCCTCAGAATACACAGTGGCTACAACAGAGGACTTGACATTCCTGCAGTTTAGAAGATGGCATGGGACCAGGCAAAGGTTTGTTCTGTCAGAGCTGACTTGATAGACACTAACAAAAATATGCTTTCAGGCTCCCATTATTCTTGAGGTTTCAAGATGGATAAACAACTCGAGTTAGGAAAATCATGGGTAAGGAGTCCCCGGATGACTCAAATAATTTATTGTTCAACTAGTAGCTGGTAGATTGACAGTTTGAACTCAACCAGAGGCACCTCAGATCTGTTTCTGAGAGGCCACCACCTTGAAAATTCTGTGGAGCAGTTCTACTCTGTACACATGGGGTTGCCAGGAGTCTGAACTGACTGCACCTAACAACAACAGGCCTGAGACTGGCAGACCTGAGATAGCCTATGATAAAAAAAAAAAAAAAAAGACTGATCACTTCTAATAACATATACAGCAATTAACACGGCAGTAGTTCACAAACAAGAACCAAAGAAATATATGTGTACTTCGGATTTAAGGGCTTTTTGTTTTAAAAATGCTCAGGTAATTAAACAGGGACAGTACAGAAACCCCATAGCTACCAAATGGCAACTCTAACTTGTCCCTGAGAAACAGTATATTGTCAATACTCTTGCTTAAAAAATGCTAAAAATACCACCACAATCCATTTCAAGAGTAGGGAAGAAATATACAGAAGATTAACTCAATTATGTTTCACCAATGATTGCAAAGAACCCAAACGAGTCATTTGGAGCTCACTGCTGAAAGACCAGATACTATGGGGACTTGGACTGTTTTGTAAAGGTCTCTAACAATATATATGGAGAAAGAAAGAAAGTGTCTTGATGTGGTGATGTTGGTTAGTGCACTGGACTGCAAGGTAGGTTTGAACTGTAAGGTCGGTGGTTCAAACCTATCAGCTGCTCCTAGGAAACCCTATACAGGGTCGCTATGAGTTGGAACAAACTTGACAGCACTTAACAACAATGTATATATATATATTGAGGTTGTCAAGAACTTCATTCTTCTTGGATCAACTATCAACACTCGCGGAAGCAGTCAAGAGATCAGATGTATTGCATTGGGCAAATCTGCTGCACAGGAACTTTTTAAAGTATTGAAGAGCAGAGATGTCAGCTTGAGGACTAAGGTGCGCCTGATCCAGGCCATGGTATTTTCAATAACCTCATATGGATGCAAAAGCGGGACAGTGAATAAGGAAGATCATAGAACAATTGATGCCTTTGAGTTGTAGTGTTGGAGGAGAATACTGAAAGTGCCATGGACTGCCAAAAGAACCAATAGATCTGTTTTGGAAGAAGTGCAACCAGAATGCTCCTTGGAGGCCAAGACAGCTAGGCTTTGTCTCTCATACTTTGGACACATTGTCCGGAGAGAACAGTCACTGGAGAACGATGTCATGCTGGGTAAGGTGGAGGTTCAGAGAAAAAGAGGAAGACCCCCAAGGAGATGGATCAGCCAGGTGACATCATTGATGGAGTCAAGTGTGGCGGCGGTAGTGAGGTTGGCCCAAGATCGGACATTGTTTCGTTCTGCTGTGCATGGGGTCGCTATGAGTCGGTTCTGACTCGATGGCACCCGACAACAACAACAACATATATATTGTATGTATATTTGTTTGTTGCTATGAAGCAGACTTGACATGATTCTAACACAATTGCTAATTTTGTTCACGTCAATGAATAAATCAATTAAAATAGATTTAAAAATAAAATATGTTTATCAATATGTTGCTATAAAATCCTTAGGCCCCTCCTCTTACTCCTACCCCAGAAAATGCCCATTTGACTACCTTTGTTACCTTTTCATTTGTGGGCTGGCTTACTTCAAATAAAGGGACTTTTTAAAGTTCACAGAAAAAATCCATTATCCTTTAATTCCAGTTTTTCATGAATTGTTTGAAGTCCCCTAGAACAGTTCCAACAGATGCTACTAATAGCCCATTTCCATGGATGTAGTCATTCTTTCAGCATGTATTGATTGGGTATTTACAAAGCATTGGTTATTCGTCTAGACTGTGGGGATACATATCTGAACATAGTCCCTGGACTCAAAGAATTTAAAATTAGCCAACTATTTACCTCCCAACACAGACTCCAATGTTGAGAAAAAATTAATCCATTAATTCCTGACTCCTTTTTCTCTTCTGGCACTCAATGAATGCTTCCATGGTACCATTTGGCATACCCATGTGAATTGTCTGTTGGGGAGGCTGGGCCCCACTATACTATGAGCAATTTAAAAGAAGCGAGGATGGGAGCTAAAGACAGTCATCCTTCAGCTGAGACCTGTCCACATGCAGTCACCTAGAATTTAACCCAGGAGAAAAATAGCCTATTGAATCACCAGTCCCTAGGACATTACCTGAAATATCATAAATAGATGGTTGGGTGCCATGGAGTTATCTCCAATTCATGATGACCTTATGGACAACAGAACAAAATGTTGCCTGGTTCTGTATCATCCTCACAGTCACCAATATACTCTATTCCATCATTGCAGCTATCACCAATCCATCTCACTGAGGGTCTCTTACGTCCTCTTTGGCCCTTTACTTCTCAAGCCTGGTATTCTCCAGAGATTGATTCCTCTTTATGATGTAGCCAAAGAAAGTAAACCAAAAAAGTGTTCTGTTGTGGTCCATTATGTTTTCAGAAATAGATTGTCAGGTCTCTCTTCCTGGTCTGTCTCAGTCTGGAAGCTCTGATGAAACCTGTTCATATTTGATATATCATTAGCATAGCTTCCAGCATCAGAGCAACATACAAGGCACCACAATATGACAAAATGATGGTGGGAAATATCATAGGCACTCAATAAATATCAGTTACACTAATACATTAACAAAGAAGTTAGTTTCTCTGCTGTCTAGGTTCCAATAGCTTCTACAACACCATCCTGCTTTGTGCCTTTAAGCACTACTCTTGCTGATTTCACAGAGCATGTGGCAAAATTCCCAAAAGGGAGGATACTCCGCAGTATCAATGCCAGAATCTTGGCATCAGTGTAGTTTTTAAAACTCAATTTTATGCTGGCACCTTATCTACCCATGACCATGACTCCAGATGATTCATCCCTTTACAGCTGGCACCCAGCAGGGGAAGAGAGAGCTCCAAGCCCCAGAGCCCTGTTCATTCCCCCTTGGTTTTACTTTGGTTCTGGACTTGTTACAGCTTTCTCTAGGTTTCTTGCATTGATTCTCATGTAGGACTCCGCTTTCACTCCCTTGCATCTGTGATTAGTTCTCTAACCTTAACATCCATAGCCAGTACTGAAAGTGCTCTACAGTCTATCTGGGTTTTCCTGGCTGTCCTCAGTCATGATAATATTTCTTTGACAAGGCCACCAAGTGTCATAATCCTCATTAAGACTGGCTCTCATGACTGGCATTCACCCATATTGGCTCAATCCTGTCCCAACTGTGCAGATCAGACAGAATAGGCATTCCACAACTGTTCATTTGAATTGATTCATTGGAGTAGCAGAGATATTTCTGGAGTAGCAGGAATTTCTGGCTCCCCACAATTTCCTTAGTAACCACATTCTCAGTTCTTTCCTTTAAACAACTTTTCCTCTGCCCCGAGAAGTAGTCTAGATGGAGGGTACCATTTTCTTACATTGTTCACTTCCTTAGTTGTAGTTCCTGGTCAAAGGAGGGAGAAATTTACCAAACCTTAAGGAAACATATGATCTAAAATTGATTCTAATTCTCTTATCTTGGAACTTGAAAAATGGAAGTAGAACACAGAACCCCAAAAATTGGCTGATCGAATAATTCATTTTCTGGTCAAAGAAATGAATCAATAAAGGTAGGTGTTTAATGAATTTTGCTATCCCTGTCTTTTAGGAAATAGGATATGCCATTGTGTGCTACTTTCTCTTCCTGTCTTTCCTGAATAGGAGTTTTTATTGCTATTTTAATCTGCTTTTGTTTCATTATTAGACATTGGGCATTTTGTGGGTGGTTCAATATTTAGACTTGATCAAGAGGAGTACATAGCATATGGCCCTCCTGAACTTAGAGGTGATGCTGTAGGCAACTCTGAGCTGTCTCTCCTAGGTGAGACCTTGAGAGTGGTTCTGGCTGCATGTGAGAACATTTTAGTACTCTCAGTGGTGGTAGTAATGAGAAGAGAAAGATTTTTGCAAGGATATTACGGGAGGAAAGTGTGTGTATGTCAGACAATCAACAGGTAAAGTAAATCACAAATTGACTTGGATGCCTGGCTCTTGATGATTCTCTTAATTATGACTGTCCTTCATTTAAAAGAAACGGCTTCCCCTTGCACCCAGAGAAGCACTTCTGTCTTCTTACCTGACCCTACTAAGCTGACCACTGTGATCAATTTGGGGAAATGGACTATGTCCCAACGAGAATTAGTCCAGAGTGAGAGATAGTGAATAATAGAGAGAAAGAGAGAGAGTGAGCAGTAGCAGGTTCAAACGGTGGTCAGTCCCTGCTTTTTGTTTTGGTTAATGCCTTATAAAAGCATGGTAGAACTGTAGTCTTCTAAAACATAGTCCCTTTACCTTGTTGTTGTTGTTGGATAACGTCAAGTCAGTTCTAACTCACAGCAATTCTATGCACAAAAGAACAACAAAAACATTTACAACCAAGAAAACCATATGGATCTATTCTACTCTGTAGTGCATTGGGTCCTCAGGAGTCAGAATCCAGATGACAATCTTGTTACAATTGAGCCCATTGTTTGAGCCCATAGCTATTGCCACTGTGTCAGTCCATTCGGTTGGGGGTCTTCCTCTTTTTCTCTGACTTTAACAACATGATGTCCTTCTCCAGGGACTGATCCTTCCTGCCAACATGTCCAAAGAATGAGAGATGAAGTCTTAACAATCCTTACTCTTAAGACTCATTCTTGCTGTACTTCTTCCAAGACAAATTTGTTCTCTTTTAATAGTCCATTGTATTTTTCAGTACTATTCACCATCACCATAATTCAAAGGCATCAGTTCTTCTATGGTCTCCTTTTACCTAGGCAATTTTGAATTAGTTTTCCTGCACTGAAACTATAACAATTCAGATCCATATGCAAGTATTACAACAGTTTGCAACCCAATATTGGCTGATAGCATTAACAATCTCACCAAAAATAAAAATGAAACCTAATCCATTGCCATTATGTTGATTCTAACTCCTGGTGACCCCATATGCTACGGAATAGAACAGCTTCATATGGTTGTGGTGGTTGTAATCTTTATAGAAGGATCCCGGGTGGCATGATGGATTATGAGCTGGACTGCTAGCCACAAGGCCAGTAGTTTGAATCTCTCAGTGGCTCCGCAGGAGAAAGATGAGACTTTTTGCTCCCCAAAATATTTACAGCTTTGGAAATCCCATATGGTGCCAATATGAGTTGGAACTGACTCAGTGGCACACAACCACCACCACCACCAATCTTTATGAAAACAGATCTCCAGACCTTTATTCTGTGATGCTTCTGGGTGGGTTCAAAATGATAGTGTTAAGGTTAGCAGCCAATCACAAACTGCTAGTGCCACCCAGACTCCTTTACAAAACAACAGAATTAATACAACAGAAAGAGCAAACATAAATGACATAAATTATTTTTTAAAATCATAGAACTACAAAGAATGGAAAAATCTTCTGGTGCATCACATGAAGTCAGGGAAAGTGTTGCTCTGACACTTTTGTTTCTTGTGTGTGTGTAAGATCACTACAGCCACAGCACTAATGCAGCAACATCTGTGACTCAGTGGGGCCACTTTCAGAGTGTAGGGAATCAGTCGAGATGGTTTCATTTTGAATGAGCACCACAGGTACGTGGGAGGTGCAGAAAACCATGAGAAAGGGTGAGTCATGAAAGCAGCTTCTATGTACTTAAAACAAAATCTTCTTCTCAAAGTAAAACTTCCTGGAATAATTCATGCTTATGCATTTGGTGACGACTGCAAACCAAGGAGCTAGCAAAAAGTCCCTCTCAGTCACTGCAGCCTCTCAAGCTGCACATGAGTTCCAAAGACCCAGATCATTGGCTTAGTGTGAAATCTCTGAGAAAAGGAAAGAGGAAGTGAATGATGGGGTGAATGGACTGAAGGCAGAAAATGGATGTGCAGCCTGACTCATTTTGAAAAACAAAGCAGAACATTAGGATGTCTCAGCTATGAATGGACACCTAATCTAATTCCCATCAGTGCTGCTGGAATAACAGGAGGCTCCTGGGTGTGAAATTCAGCTCCAAGAGGCATTCCATCTCTAAAGGGAGCCTGCCTTGTTACTGGAGTGCAGTTGACTGTGACAGTTGTTTTATGGTTATTGTTGTGGTTAATTGCTGTGGAGTCAATTCTGACTCATAAGGACCCTGTATAAGGGTTCCATGGAGTGCCTGGTGGGTTTGAACTGCTGACAGTGCTTATCCTACAGTCCCACACCAGGACCCCTGCTGTATGGTTAAGGGCTAGAAAATGAACTTGTACCTTATTGTGAGTAGAGTATGGGTAGTGTACTGGGATTGGTGTTTTACCTGAAGGGGTCCATGAATGGTACAGTTAATTGCAGGGCTACTAATTTATAGACTGCTGCCTTGAATCCATGCAGAGGTGCCTCAGAAGAAAGGCCTGGAGATCTATTTCTGTTAGATGCACATGGGGTCGCCATGTTTGGGGATGGAGCTGAACCAGTGAAACAGTTGACATGAGGTCCAACTCAAGGCAACCCCATGTGTGTTAGAATAGAACAGTAACATTTGAACTTTTAGTCCAACTATTAAATTTGCCTCATTAACCAAATCAAAAAGCGTGCTACCATTATTCCCATTTTACAGATGGTGAAACTGAGGCATGTCAGGCTTAACTAACTTACCTAAGATCATCTAGCTAGTAAGAGGGAACTGGGATTTAAATTCAAGCAGTTGGACTCCAGTATTTGCCCTTAACTGCCCCCCTGTTTCCTCTCCAGGAGTTTGCCTTGAGTGCTCACATTGCAAGCCCCTTTCACAATTAATTCTCATATACAGTGCTAGTACTGCTTCCAGGTGTTAGGGAATTAGGAGGCCATTGGTGGTTCCATGGTAAAATTCTTAACTTCCGTGCGGTGACCCAGTTTGACTCCCAGAAAATACAGCCACTTCCCATGTGTTAGTAAAGGTTTGGATGTTGCTATGATGCTGAACAGGTTTCTATGGAGCTTTCAGAGTAAGACTAAGAAGAAAGGTCTGCTAATCTATCCCAATAAACAGTCAATGAAAATCTTATGGATCAAAATGGTCCAATCCACAACTGATTGTGGGGATAGTAAATGGACCAGGCCACATTTTATTTTGTTTGGCATGAGGTTGCCATGAGATTGGGACTGACTCTGAGACAGTTCACAATAGGCAAATTGGAAGATAGCTAGTGTCACCACTCAAATACAATTAGAAGATTTCCAACTGACAAAGGGAATTTTTTGGTTTTGTTCATCCTAACCTCGGATAGGAAGGAGCTCTGGTAGCGTAGTGGTTACGAATCGGGCTGCGAACCTTAAGGTCAGCGGTTCGAAACTACCAGCCGCTCCGCGGGAGAAAGATGAGGCTTTCTACTCCCGTAAGGATTTACACCCTAGGAAACCCTGTACAGGGTCGCTATGGGTCGGAACCGACTCGACGGCACTTAACAACAATAACAACAACCTCGGATAGGAGTCCTGGTGTGGTGCTGGGCGCTAATGTGCTGGACTATAAGGTCGATTTGAATCACAAGATTGATGGTTCCAGCTCACCAGCCAGTCCTTGGGGAAAAAAAAGCCTCACATAGGAAACAGTAGGCACCCCAGAGCAGCAATAAAGAATAATGGTATTCATCAATTTTTTTTTTTTTTCATTCTAGTCACTGATTACAATAGCCAGTATTTTCCTTTGATTTCTGTGATCGTGTCCTGTATTACTGTTTCACATATCACATTGGGTTTTCCCACTAGATTGCATGAAAGGAAAGAGATGATGAGCTATATCTTACTAACTTCTGTCTTATAGGGCCACACAGTGCACTCTCATTTCCAAAGTGATGCCAACATATGATCTTATTACATTATTTAGCCATAAATAGCACTTGTAGATCCTGTTGCTTCAACACATGGAGAAGATACATTTGTCTCCATTTGCTAAATGACCATTTGTAGGGGAATTAGCACTTGAGCTCAATATGCACATTTAAGGACTCTTTGCATCAAAATCCTATAAGACAATTGGAGTTTTTCTCATATTACTATCATAAGCACTGTTTGATGGCTAAAAATCAAGACTCCTTTAGCAATTAGACTCCACTGATGCAAAGATTTAATGGACACTGTAAATGCTCAAAGACATTTGCAGATTTAAAATATTACAGGGGGTGGAGGGATTCAGAAAAACGAGTAACCATTGGGATGTTGCAAGGTCATGTCCATGGTTCAATCCAATTGCTATGCCCTGCTCACTTTAATTAGCAATTGAGCCAAATATTCCAGTAGAGTAGACTGTTAGTTGGGATTGCCTTTTCAATGGGAAGTTCAGGCATATCTGCTGAGAAACCTCATGTGTGACAATGCAATCAGGACTTTAGAAAAGCGTAGTCAAATGCAATTTATATCAGAGCTCAGAGAAAATTGATTGTGATATTATGTATATCATTTTTCTCTGCATTCATTTCTCAATCCATGCATATAAAAACATTACTTTCTAATTCATGGTCTATAGAAAGCATAGATAATATGAAATTGGTCATACATTTAAGATTTTAGAGTCTTAGGGGAAAGAAATATGTTCTACATAGCTATCCCTCTCTAAAACAAATACTCAGATAAAGAGAATCTATGCCCCTGGGATTCTAGTAGGTAGCAGCCAGCTACTCCATCCCATCCCATGTTAGCCTGAGCTGCTGTTGTGTCCTAGTATGATGGCCAGCCATCACTGGCACTGGTAGTATTGTAGGGATTCAGTTGTGACTGAAGTCCACATTTGCAGTTGATAATCACACATTCCTTTTCCTACTGCCAAATATGAATTTTAAAAATTGTGCTCAAAGGACCTACAGAGGTGGATTGTGACCTCTACCCCAATGGGAGAAAATATCTGAAGGGTTCCTGTGATAGTTAAGGTTTTGGGTCAGCTTGACTGGACCAGGATTCTCAGTTGTTTCACAGTTGAGATGTAGCTATCCCCATGATGGGAGTTGATGTGATAAACCAATAAGAGGATTAAGGGTGGGGTACTGACTGAGGAAGATCAAAGAACACAGCCTTTCAGTATTGGCTGCACCTCAATTTAAAGAAAACAAAATTCCTCACCACTGGACCAATAAGCAATGCCCATATGTAGCGTAGTGGTTACGAATCGGGCTGCGAACCAGAAGGTCAGCAGTTCGAAACTACCAGCTGCTCCGCGGGAGAAAGATGAGGCGATCTGCTCCCGTAAAGATTTACAGCCTCGGAAACCCTATTCAGGGTCGCTATGGGTCGAAACCGACTCGACGGCACTTAACAACAACAACAACAACATATAAATGGAGAGATGATTGAAGTTGTCAAAGACTTCATTTTGTTTAGATCCACAGTCAACACTCATGGAAGCAGCAGTCAAAAAAATCAACATATTGCATTAGGCAGATCTGCTGCACAAGAAGTGTTTAAAGTGTTCAAGAACAAAGATGTCAGTTTGAGCTTCTTATCATGAGGGCAGGGCTTGATGGCAGATAGGGTAGAGGTGCAATGAAGACAAACGTCAGTAATACCACAAAATACCAGGCGAAGCGGGTTCAGGGCAGAGCTCCAAAACTCTGAACCTCATATCTAAGAATATTTTTAAAGTTTGAAGGCCTATAGCTAGTGGAATTTATAGCAGAAGTAAAAATCTCATACTTTTGAATCTGCCAGGCTAGGCAGCCCAGAACCAACAACTTGGGTGAGACCAAACAGCAAGACCAAGCGGGGAGCAAGCAGGCACACCAGGAATTAATGACCAAGGGAACTTCAGAGCAAAGGTGGACAAAATATTGTGTCAGTTTTGCTTTGTTACAATTTTTTTTTCTGTTCACTGCCCCCCACCCCCACCCCCACTGTTTGTGCACCTCCATTCTGGTGACTAGAGGAGGGAGGATGCCTGAGCAAGTGGACACCCTTCCATTCCCACCACTGGTGGGTTCTTCTGCCATGCATGTGCACAGATACCCTTAGCATTTAAAGGGCCAGGCTGCTCAGAACGACCACACCTAGCCCTGAACTGTTTATTAATAGGAAAAAGGCCAGAACATGGGGTGTGGGGAAGGAGAGAGACTTTAAAAACAAAACAGGCGGAAAATTAAATCCTGAGGTACAGCATAACACCCAATGTTGTTGTTGTGGTTATGTGCCGTGGAGTCAGTTCCGACTCATAGCTACCCTGTACAGGGTTTCCGAGGCTGTAAATCTTTACGGGAGCAAAAATCCTCATCTTTCTCCCACGGAACAGCTTGTAGTTTCGAACTAATGACCTTGTGGTTCATAGCCTGATTCGTCACCACTATGCTACCATAGTGCCCCAATTGCTGTTGTTGTTAAGTACTGTCGAGTCGGTTCCGACCCATAGAGACCCTGTATAAAGTTTCCGAGGAGCAGCTGGTGAACTTGAACTGCCAACCTTGCAGTTCAAACTGCTTTGCTGTCGGGCGCATTAACCCACAGCGCCACACCAGGACTCCCATGCTTATTAACATTATTGGAGTCCTGGTGTGGTGCTGTAGGATAAGCACTGGATTTCTAACCTCAAGGTTGGTAGTTCAAACTCACCAGTCCCCTCTCTGAAACTCTATACAGGGTCGCTATGAGTCAGAATCAACTCAATAGCTCTTAACAAACTAACATTATTAGGAGTCCTTGGGTAGGGCAAGCAGTTAAGCAGTAACTGAAAGGTTGCTGTTGAGTTGGCAATGTGGCTTTGAGGTCTTCATATTACTGCTGCAGGTGATGAACATAGAATGGAAGAGCCAAGACAAGTTTAAGGGTCATGTCTAGATCTTACAATCTGTGACCAGTGATAAAGCTTTTTTACCATGATTAAAATCTCCGCCTCCTATTTACATTGATATGACTGGAAACGTTCCTGTTCTTATAGTTTGGAGTTGACCAATCATTTTCTTTCCTTTATACTCAGTACATCATATATGCACTACACGAAATAGTATGCTTTGGGGATTTGGGATTACTTTTGGCAGAGCTTTAAAGAAGCCATTTAAAGAAGTAGGTATGACTTACATAAGCTTTTGTTGTGATTTCTCTCAGCTATGAATGGCACCTAAGAAGAACCTAGTCTGCCAGAAAAAAAATAAATCATAGTACTACTTTGCATTTAATTATGTATCTTCATGCATCATATTTGTTCTCAGTATCCTTTTAACTAAACAGAATATTACTAATACTAAATTGGTATGCCTGTCAGGGGCCTGGATTTCGTTTTCCATTGTATTCAACTAAGTTCCATAAAATAAAATTTAAACCATTTTTCATAATTGTATTCTCATCTATACTGTCACCTTCTAACTTGTGAGTTCTTTTGTATAAGTCTTAGGTACTGAAGAAGGTTCTTTGCTTTTAAAATGTAAGTGAGCCTGCCTTCATGTAGATGGGTGTGAAAGCCAGGCCTTTATAGTTCAGTTTGTACATTTCCTTGGGAGAGCCAGGTTTGTGGTAACTGATTTGCATATGCATTCTGTACTTTACTGCTACTGTTTCACCATACTTGTTTAATTTGTATGCTGAGCAAATTATACGAGAAGCTGGGTTCTATGAAGAAAAACGTGGCATCAGGATTGGTGGAAGACTCATTAACAACCTGCGATATGCTTATGATACAACCTTGCTTGCCGAAAGTGAAGAGGACTTGAAACATATGCTTATGAAGATCACAGAGACAAGAAGAGACTTCGATATGGATTACATCTCAATGTTAAGAAAACAAAAATCCTCACCACTGGACCAATAAACAGCATTCTTATCAATGGAGAAGAGATTGAAGTTGTCAAGGACTTCATTCT
>NW_006408652.1:5123198-5151754 GCF_000296735.1 Chrysochloris asiatica | reverse complement strand
ATTGATGGCGTCAAGTGTGGCAGCGGTAGTGAGGTTGGCCCAGGATCGGACATTGTTTCGTTCTGCTGTGCATGGGGTCGCTATGAGTCGGTTCTACCGATGGCACCTGACAACAACAACAACTGTTTCAGAAGAGTCAGAAGTCACGCTTTCAGAAATCTAAAAGTATCGTGGGAGAGAGAAATGTGGGAAGGAAGGCAGTGCTCTATATATCTTGAATGCAAAAATAAATAAATTAATAAAAGTAATAATGATAATTCAAAAGCAGTGGCTGTCAAGTCCATTTTAACTCACAGCAACCTCAAGTGTGCAGAGAACTGCTCCATGGGGTTTTCATGTCTGTGACCTTTCTGAAACAGGTTGCCAGATTTATCTTCAGAGGTGTCTCTTGAGCTACCAACCTTTCAGTTACCAACCAGGCACTTAACTCTTTGCCCCACCTAGGGATTCCTAATAATGCTAATTTGTTGTTGTTGTTGTCAGATGCCATCGAGTCAGAACCGACTCATAGCAACCCCATGCACAGCAGAAAGAAACAATGTCTGATCCTGGGCCAACCTCACTACCGCTGCCACACTTGCCACCATCAATGATGCCAGCTGGCTGATCCATCTCATTGGGGTCTTCCTCTCTTTCTCTGACCCTCCATCTTACCCAGCGCGACATCCTTCTCTAGCGACTGTTCCCTCCTGACAATATGTCCAAAGTAGGAGAGACGAAGTTTAGCCATCTTGGCCTCCAAGGAGCACTCTGGCTGCACCTCTTCCAAAACAGATTTATTGGTTCTTTTTAGTCCATGGCACTTTTAGTATTCTCTTCCAACACCACAATTCATAGGCATTGATTCTTCTACGATCTTCCTTATTCACTGTCCAGCTTTCGCATCCATATGAGGTTATTGAAAATACCATGGCTTGAGTCAGGCACACCTTAGTCCTCAAGCACCATTTATTGATTACTACCTGTATACCAGATCTTGTGTTAAAGGCTTGTGTGGTACAGTAAATTTACTTGATATGCTTCTTCTATCCTTAGAGTGCTGTGGGAGGGATGGCTGTTGTCAGAATTGGTTCAGTAGACTAGAGGCTGGAGGCATAAGAATCAGCCTTGGGATTCTTCCCCAACCACCCCTTCCCCTGCTTTTGTGAAACCAGAGAAGGTCAGACATTACCTCCACACTAGTTTTGCAGTGTGATATTTATATAATTCTTAAAACAACCACATAAGGTGAGATACACTTATTATCCACATTTCAAAATTAAGAAGACTAAGGTTTATACGAGTTAAGAAACTATAAGTTAAAGTCAGTTTTTAACTTGCAGATATGAAATTGTTATTGTTGTTGTTAAGTGCTGTCAAGTAGGTTCTGACCCATAGCCATCCTGTATAGGGTCTCTGAGGAGCGGCTGGTGAGCTTGAACCACCAACCTTGCAGTTCAAAGTGACTTTGCAGTTCAGCGCATTAACTCACAGTGCTACATACACCATTAGCATCCATATTGTTGTTGTTGTTATGTGCTGTGGAGTCGGTTCTGACTCATAGCGACCCTGTACAGGGTTTCCGAGGCTGTAAATCTTTACGGGGGCAGGAAGTCTCACCTTTTTCCCGTGGAACAGCTGGTAGTTTCAAACCGCTGACCCTGAGGTTAGCAGCCCAATTCGTAGCCACTATACCCGAGCTCCTTAGAATCCATATTAGAAACCCTAAAATTGGACTGAATCGATGCTTCAATGCATGATTATTTTGCCATGCAACAAGAACTACATAATAACATTATGGAGTGGGGAATGAATCACTTTGCTTGGGGGAATTGTAGAAATTGACAGAGAGGAGGTGACCTCTGAACTGGTCTTAAAGGATGAGTGGAGAGCAGAAAACAAAGGCTGGATCTGTGATTGCCTTGCGTCACTGTCTGAAATGATGACCGGCACTTGGGTGAACTGAAAGTGCAGCAAAAGAGGAGGCTGGAAACATAGGTTGGTCTATGTAAGGGCTATGCACCAAATTAAGATATCTTGATGCTGTCTTAAGGGCACTGAGAGATACTAAGAGTTTTGGTCACGGAAGGGATGAGAACAGAGCAGATGTGCTGTTTTACTGTGGAGAATGGATTGGAGGAAAGTAGATCAGAGGTCAGAAGACTTGTTTGGCGGCAATGACAGGAGTCTAGCTGAAAATTTGGGAGAAGAATTAGATTTGGTGATTGGTTGAGAGCAGCAAATGTCAGGCTGTAGAGGATTTGAAGCTTACTAGATATCAGTCAGCAAAGCATTACTGTCAAGAGCCCTGTCCCCTGAGTCCTTTATGCTGTGTCCTGGGATATACTTGGTGCACCAATTCTCCTTGTCTCAGGGTGAGTATTTGTATGCATTAAGGGTTCAAATCGTGGTTCTGCTACTTATGATCAGAGCAAAGTCACCTGTTAACTGTTGAGTACACCCATTCTCCAGCTTCAGCAAGTGCTGGGCTTACATCTTCAACCTTCTGAGAATTCCAGTTAATCTGAGGAGAGTTCTGGAAGTTTAGGCTCCCAACCCTAGAGATGTCAAATGATCAGTAGTTCTGGGAGAGGGGAGAGGTGTTGGCAACAATGGAGTTCCTGAGCGGCACAAATAGTCAACATGCTCAGCAGCTGACTAAAAGGCTGGAGGTTTCAGTCCTACCAGAGGCACTTCAGAAGAAAGGCCTGGTGATGTTCTTCAGAAAAATCCTTTGGAGCACAGTTGAAAACCCTATGGTTCTACTCTCACACATGCGTCAGAATCAACTCAACAACCTCTGGTGGGACTTCTCCAACACCCCTACATTTCATAAATCAAATTGAGGCCAAACTTTATCTAAGACCATATCCTTCCTTGCCTCATTCCCTTTGCCTACCTTGCTTCCATCCCTCTCATATGAAATTTACCTAAAGAGCACACCCCTGATAAACCACGTCCACCTGAATCCCTGTGTCACAGGGTGATACTAGGAAAACTGAGCCTCAGATACTACTAATCTTTATAAAATCCACTTTCCTAACTTGTCACCTAAGAAATAGTAAAAAAATGTTGGGTATCATTTCTATTATGCAAATGAAATGATGGTTTTCCCTTATTGGAGATTTAATTTAAAGCAAAGAGTTAGATGTTGGTGTAATGTTATTCACTCTAAAAAAGAGAAAAATTGATGATCATATTTTGATGGCCCAGTGATTCTACATACAGAATTTGAGTAGATTATGGAGTCTTGGTTTGGCAATGTAGGATAAGCAGTGGATTGAAAGGTCAGTTTGAACCATAAGGCTGGCAGTTCAAACTCACCACCTGCTCCTCAGAAAACCTATACATGGTCACTATGAGTCGGAACCAACTCCACGACACTTACAACAACATGGAGACCTCAGACTTTGAGTTGTTGTTAGGTGACATAGACTCAATTCTGACTCATAGTGACCCTACATACAACAGAAAAGAAGACTGCTGATCCTGTACCATCCACACAATCATTGCTGTGTTTGAGCCCTTTGTGGCAGTTTTTATGTCAATCCATCTCGTTGGGGATCTTCCTCTTCTTCACTGCCTCTCCACTTTACCAAGCATGATGTCCTTCTCCTGGGACTGGTCTCTTCTGATAACATGCCCAAAGGACGAGAGATGAAGTACATCATCCTGGTTTCTAAGAAGCATTCTGGCTGTATTTCTTCCAACACAGATTTGTTTGTTCTTTTGGAAGTCCATGGTACTTTCAATATTCTACTACCTCTCTAATGAATTATTTTCTGGTCTTCCTTATTCATTGTCCAGTTTTTGCATTCATACAAGGCAACTGAAATTATCACAGCTTGGGTCAGGTGCACCTTAGTTCTTAAAATGAGATCTTTATTCTTGGATGCTTTAAAAGTATTCACATTTGCCAAATGCAATACATCATCTGATTTTGTGACTGTTGCCTCCATGAGTGATGATTGTGGATCCAAGCAAAATGAAGTCGTTGACAACTTCAATTTTTTATCTTCATTTTTCATGATGTTACTTATTGATACAGTAATGAGAATCTTTGTTTTCTTTACATTGAGATGCAACCCATTCTGAGAGCTGTGTGGTCTTTGATATTCATCAGTATTTTAAGTCCTCTTTGATTTCAGCAAGCGAGGTCGTATCATCTGCATATTACAGAGTGTTAATGAGCCTTTTTCCAATCCTAATGCCATGTTCTCCATATAATCCAGCTTTTTGAATTGTTTGTTCAATATACAGATTAAAATTCACCCTAAAGAAAGATATTTACATGTGTATTTAAAACTGGACGTTGTGGTTTCAGGGAGCTAAGCAAGGTCTCCAGCAACAAGGCTTAGGTAGACAAAGGATATATTCTTTTTAAAAATGCACACCCCTTGGGAAGATCCAAGTTCCTGTTGCTGCTCTGTGCCATTGTGTCAGCTCCAACTCATGGCGACCTGTACAGGGTTTCCAATGCTGTAAATATTTATGGAAACAGCAATCCTTATCTTTCTCCCAAGGAGCAGCTGGTGGCTCAAACTTCTGACCTTTCAGTTAGCAGAACAACACATAACCCCTGTGTTACCAGGGCTCCTCCTCAAGTTGCTAGAGAGGAATATTTCAGTGAACTGAAACTACTACAGTAGCAGGTGTAGGTGAGAACCCACCAAATGTGGGTTATAACAGACTTTGTGTCAAGTAATTTCAAATGCAACCTTAGGGAAGAACCAGCGAAATGAACAAAACAGATTCAACCATACATTAAATAAAACTTCCAACACAGCTAAGTAGGATTTTCCCCAAGAAAACAAGGATAAAACAATATAAGTAAGAATAGTATTAAGACAGCTACAATGTGATAGTGACCAGTGTTTGCACAAGAACCAAGTAGAGAAAAATAAAAATGTTTACAATTTTTTTCAACTTAAAAAATATTGTTATTGCATCCACTGAGAAAATATGCTCTTACAAATTAAAATGCTTATCTTATTGAATAAAAGAATGTCAATGATAATATTGGCATGGTGTTTTTTTATGCATCTAGACAAAACTGAGAATGATTATCAGCATAAATATAGTTTGTTCTTTTATTTTTTTTTTAAGTTAATGTACTGAAATTAGGTCACAAATTTAGACAGGCATAGTTCATGATGACATTAACATAGGACCTAACATTAATAGTTTCAACAAAAAAGGCCATGCCATTAACCTAACAAATGTATGAAGTCATTTCATAACTTTTAACACCCACTCAACACCTACTCCAATGCCTGACACATAGTATATGAGGGGGCTTCAAAAATTTCATGGAACATTTCATTATCTTTTACAAGAACTTTTGAAGCCCCCTCATATATTCTAAATATTTCTTAAGAGGGGGAAATTTTAGAAAGAAATTATTTATATAAGGATATTTCTGCAGGTTAATAAAAACTGTCATAAACTAAAAGCCAATATCATATTACTTTTCAAAACATTCCAATTTTCAGGGTTTAGAAAATAAGTAAATAATCATACTTGTTCTTCTTTCCCCTCCAAACCAAGAGTGGGATCTGGGAGGGAGAAGGAAGAAAGAGAGAAAGAAAGAGAGAGAGAGAAAGAGAGAGAGAGAGAGAGAGAGAGAGAGAGAGAAAGAGAGAGAGAGAGAGAGAGAGGAAACAGAAGCAGCTTGTTGTTGTTAAGTGCTGTCTAGTAAGCTCCAATTCATAATGACCCTGTATACAGTTTCCGAGGAAACTGTGGGTTTGAACCACTGACCTTTCAGTTAGCAGTTCAGTGCTTATCCTACAGTTCTTGATTACAGACAAGAGCTATACTAGAGGATGTAGCCTAGATGCTAAACTAAAAGGGCTCACTCCTACTTTCTAAACTGAATTTGTTGTTGTTAGGTGCCATTGAGTCAGTTCCAACTCATAGCCACCATATGCACAACAGAACAAAACACTTTCCAGTCTAGCACCACGTTCACAATTGTTGTTATGTCTGAGCCCATGGTCATTCCATGTCATTGGGATCTTCCTCTTTTTCACTGACCTTCCACTTTACCCAACATGATGTCCTTCTCCAAGGATTGGTCCCTTACTTTACCAAAATTATATGCTTTGGGTGGGGAGGATGTGTGGTACAGCCCTACTACATAGCCAAAAGTGAAGGCTAAAAATTCACCTTCTCTGTAGACAGATACATGTCCTAAGGAAGAGACTGGAAGACTAAACCTTGTATGGCCAGTTCATTTTCTTAAATTAACTGTGGACTAGATAAAAATCCCTCCAACCAAATGCTTACGGGGTCAAAAAGACATGGTCAACGTGTGTAAAAAGCCTGCAGGGGGCACAAGAGAGAAAAGATGCAGGCTTTATTGAAAGGGCAGCATGCAATTACTCAGTTGTCCCTGATAAATGCCACATGGGAAGGTGATTCCAGCACTGCGCAATATTCTTACTTTTCAGGAGACACCAGATATCTTGATGTTTATATACAATTTCTTGATTTTTAGGTGTTATTTTAAAACAACACCAGTAACACAAATTCAGAATGAGGACAGTTTTGATGTTTCATTTAGATAAATCATATTAGTTGACTCTTTCATTTGTAAAACTACACATGAACATGAACATGTTCTCAAGAACAGTTGACATATATAAGGGAACTTCAAGAAAGTTCTTGAAAATTTTCCATTATCTTTCTCTATTTTAAATTGTGAATTGAGTGAAGGTTTACAGACAGGATCATCAGTTTTGCATTCAACAAATCATACTTTTTGTTTCATCTCAATGATTGCAGTTCCCTCCATGCAATAACAGTTGTCCCACTTCCTCCCTGTGGTTACCCATGTACATATATTCTTTTACAAAGTTTTATATATTTGTGGGATATGTAAAAACATGTATACCCCACTCTTCCTCACATACCCATTCAATCTGTGCTTTTGTTCATGTTTCTCCACAGAGAACACTGTTGTTCCAAGGCTGTGTATTTATCACTGTTTATCTTTAACTCTAAGGAGCTCTGGTAGGTAGCGTAGTGGTTACGAATCAGGCTGCTAACCTCAGGGTCATCCGTTTGAAACTACCAGCTGTTCTGGAGGAGAAAGATGAGGCTTTCTGCTACCATAAAGATTTACAGCCTTGGAAACCCTGTACAGGGTCGCTATGAGTCAGAACTGATTCCACAGCACATAACAACAACAATATCTTTAACTCTGGTAGGGTAGTGGTTACGAATCAGGCTGTGAACCTTAAGGTCAGCAGTTCGAAACTACCAGCTGATCCACGGGAGAAAGATGAGGCTTTCTGCTACCGTAAAGATTTACAGCCTCAGAAACCCTGTACAGGGTTGCTATGAGTCGGAACCAACTCCACGGCACATAACACCACCAACAACAACCTCTATCCCCTTTAGTCCTTGCATATCTTTCTGGGTCTTCATCTGTCTTCATCATTCATTCTTCTGCCATCCTCCCTCTTTTTGTAAATTGCCCTCCCCCTTCTTGTTATTACCCTCCCCGTCACCCGAGTTAACATGTGTCTACCCTCTAGCCAGTGAATTACTCTCCTTTCCCTCCCACCTCTAGTAGCCATAAAAGAATGTTTCCTTTAGTATGAAAACCTTTTCTTAAGCTTTTACAATAATGGTATCATACAATATTTGTCATTTTGTGATTGACTAATCTCACTTAGCATAATATACTCCAGTTGCATCCATGTTATGAGGTGTTTTTAGTATTCCATTGTGTGTGTGTACTAAGGTTTGTTTATCTGCTCTTTCATTGATGGACATTTAAACTCTCTCCATCTTTTTACTATTGATGAACATTAGTGTGCATTTATTTACTTGCGTCCTAGCTCTTATTTCTTGTGGATATATATCAAGTAGAGGGTGTGCTGGGTCATACGTTATTTCTAGTTCCAACTTTCCGAGGAAGTGATACACCGTTTTCCACAGTGGTTGAGCCATTTTACAGTCTCACCAGCAATGTAGGAGCGTCCCAGTGTCTCCACACCCTCACCAGTCCTAGCTGTTTTCTTTCTCCCTCTCGCTTTTTTTTTTAAAAACTTTTCAGCATTTTTCTGGTGTGCGATGATATCTAATTCTTTTGATTTATAGATCTCTAATAGCTAATGTCAGGTTGACCCAGGATCGGGCAATGTTTTGTTCTGCTGTGCATAAGGTCGCTGTGAGTAGGCACTGACTGGATGACACCTAGCAACTAACAGCAATGGCTAATGATTGTGAACATTTCCTCATACGTTAATTGGCTGCCTAAATGTCTTCTTTGATAAAGTGTCTGTTCATGTCCTATAGATGTATACTTTTCTACAAATTTTAGAGATTAGTACCTTGTCTGATATGTCATTGCAAAAAAACTTTTTCAAGATCTATTTTGTTGTCTGCTGTTTCTGTGCTTTTAGTAGTGTTTGACAGTGTACTTATGCCCTGAAATAGAGCCCCGAAGTTTGTGACTGTTTTTTTCATTGATGACTTTTATAGGTCCATGTTTTACTTTTATTTCTTTAATCCACATTGAGTTTGTTTTGGTATATGGTGTGAGATATGGGTCTTGTTTCATATTCTGGAAATGGATGTCCAGTTTTGCCAGAACCATTTGTTGAAGAGACTATCTCTTTCCCATTTAATGTATTTTGGCCCTTCATCAAAGATCAGCTGCCTGTATGTGAATGGATTTACTTCTGGGTTCTCAATTCTGTTCTATTGCTCTATGTACCTTTCATTGTACCAGTCAGTACCAGACTGTCTTGACTACTGTGGCTGTGCAATAAATTATGAGATCAGGGAGTGAGAGGCCTCCAACTTTGTTCATCTTCTGTAGCAGTGCCAAGCATATCTGAGGTCTCTTTTCTTTCTATATAAACTTAGTAATCATAATTTCCAAATTTTTCAACAATAATGGTAGAATCGGGGTTTGAATTGTGTTATATATAGAGATTGCTTTCGGTACTGTTGACACTTTTACAATGTTAAGTCTTCCTATTCTTGACCATGGTATATTCTTCAATTTTTCTAAGTCTCTTTTGGTTTCTTATAGTACTGTTTTGTAGTTTTCTTTGTATAGATCTTTTATTTCTTTGGCTAGATTTATTCCTAAATATTTCACCTTTTGGGTGGTTTTTGTAAATGGTATTGCTTTCCTAATATTCTTTATTAGTATTTAACATTCTAACTGATTTTTGCATATTAATTTTATACCCTACCACTTTGTTGAATATTTCAATGAGTTACAATAATTTTCTAGGTATAAGATTGTATCATCTGCAAATAGAATTTTACTTCTTCTTTGCCAATTTGGAGGTCTTTAATTCCCCTATTTGTCCTGTACCTCTGGTTACAACTTCCAACACAATATCGAATAGGAGTGGTGATAAAGAGCATCCTTTTCTAGATCCTGTTCACAAAAGGGAATGTTTTCAGTTTCTTTACACTGAGGGTAATGTTGATTGTTGGAGTTTTACATATACTATTCATCATGTTCAGGAATTTCCCTTCAATTCTTACTTTGCTGAGTGTTTTTTTGTTTTTTTGTTTTTAATCAGGAATGGCTGTTATTTTTTTGTCAAATGCCTTTTCTAAATCAATTAATATTATCATGTGGTTCTTTGACTTTGTTTTATTTGCCTTTGTTTCATAATTGGTAAATTGCATTGATTGGTTTTCTAATACTGAAACATCCTTGCATCCCTGGAATGAATTTCATTTTGTCAGGATTTTTTTTTTTTAATGTTGTTGAATTTTATTGACAGAATTTTTTTTTGAGAATTTTTGGAGCTATGTCCGCTAGGAATATTAGTCTATAATTTTCTTTTTAAGAGATGTCTTTGCCTGGTTTTGGTACAAGAGTTATGCTTGCTTCATAAAATGTATTCAGGAGTTTTCCATCCTTTTCTATATTTGAGTAAAATTGGTGTCAGCTCTTCTCTGAATGTTTGTTAGAATTCACCAGGGAAGCTGTCTGGGCTTCAGCTTTTTTGTTGTAATTACCTTTCAATTAAATTTTTCCATGATTTTTAAAACTCCTACATTCAAACTGAAGCTGAAGAAAATGAAAACAAGTTCAGGAGAGCCAAAATATGACCTTGAATATATCCCACCTGAATTTAGAGATCATCTGAAGAACAGATTTGATATATTAAACACTAAAGACAAAAGACCAGAAGAGTTGTGGGATGACATCAAGAACATCATATATGAAGAAAACAAAGTCATTAAGAAAACAAGAAAGAAGGAAAAGATCAAAATGGATGTCAGAAGAGACACTGAAACTTGCTCTCCAGTGTAGAGATGCTAAAGCAACTGGAAGAAATGAGGAGATAAAAGAGCTGAACAGAAAATTTCAAAGGTCGTATCGAGAAGACAAAGTCAAATATTACAACAAAGTGTGCAAAGTTCTGGAGTCAGAAAACCAAAAAGGAAAAACATACTCAGCATTTTTCAAGCAGGGGGAACAGAAAAAAAAAAAAAATTCAATCTTTGATATTCATTATTGAAGGATTTTCTGGACAATAATTATTGAATGATGCAGAAAGCATCAAAAGAAGATGGATGGAATACAGAGTTACTGTACCAAAAGGAAATGGTTGATGCTCAACCATTTCAAAAGGTAGTATATGATCAAGAGTCAATGATCCTGAAGGAAGAAGTCCGAGGTGTGTTGAAGGAATTGACAAAGAACAAGGCTCCAGGAATTGATGGAATAAAAATTGAAATCTTTCAAGAAAGTGAGGTGACACTGAAGGCACTCACTCATCTGTGCCAAGAAATTTGCAAGCCAACTGTCTGGCTGACTGATTGGAAGAAATCCATATTTGTGCCCATTCCAAAGAGAGGTAACCCAACAGAATGTGGAAATCATTGGACAATCTCTTTGATATCCCATGCAAGTAAAGTTTTACTAAAGGTAATACAGAAATGGCTGCAAGCACACATTGACAGAGAACTTCCAGAGGTTCAGGCTGGATTCAGAAGAGGCCATGCAATGAGGGATATCATTGCTGATGTCCTATGAATCTTGGCTGATAGCATAGACTACCAGAAAGATGTTTGTTTACCTGTGCTTTATTGACTACGCAAAGGCTTTCGATCATGTGGATCATGATAAGCTATGGACACCATTGCAAAGTATGAGTATCCCTGAACACTTCATTGTGCTCCTGAGGAATCTGTACATGGAACAAGAGGCAGTTGTTTGAACAGAACATGGGAATACCGAATAGTTTAAAATTAAGAAAGCTGTGTGACAGAGTTGTATTCTTTCACCATACTTATTCAACCTGTATGCTGAGCAAATAATCAGAGAAGCTGGGTTATATTAAGAAAAATGTGGCATCAGGATTGAAGGAAGACTCATTAACAACCTGCAATATGCAAATGATGCAACTTTGCATGCTAAAAGTGAAGAGGACTTAAAATATTTACTGATGAAGATCAAAGACCACAGCCTTCCATATGGATTGCATCTCAATGTAAAGAAAACAAAAATCCTCAACACTGGACCAATAAACAACATTCTTATCAAGAGAGAAAAGATTGATGTTGTCATTCTGCTTGGATCAACTATCAATACTCATGGAAGCAGCAGTTAAGAATTCAAATGATGTATTGCATTAGGCAGACCTGCTGCACAAGACTTTTTTAAAGTGTTGAGCAAGGATGTCAGCTTGAAGACTAAGTTTGGCCTGACCATGGTATTTTCAACACCTTAATATGCATGCAAAAGCTGGACAATAAATAAGGAAGACCATAGAAGAATTGATGCTTTTGAGTTACAGTGTTGGAGGAGAATATTGAAAGTACTATGGGTTACCAAAAGAACCAACAGATCTGTGTTGGAAGAAATGCAGCCAGAGTGCTCCTTGGAGGCCATGATGGCCAAACTTTGTCTCTCATACTTCGGACATATTGTCAGGAATGACCAGTCGCTGGAAAAGGATATCATGTTTGGTAAGATGGAGGATCAGAGAAAAAGAGGAAGATCCCCAGTGAGACGGATTGGCCAAGTGGCAGCATCAATGGACTCAAGCGTGGCAACAATTGTGAGGTCGGCCCAGGATCAGGCAGTGTTTCATTCTGTTGTACATAGGATCGCTATGTACCATAGAACATAGGGTCGCTATGAGTCAGTACCGACTCGATGGCACCTAACAACAACAACATATAATCTTATGTGTCTGCCTTAAGAAGGTTGTTTGAAGGATGTTCTTTATTTTTATGTTTTGATCTCAAAACATTCCATGTATAAAGTCTAGAACCCTCTGTGAAATGGCATGCCACCATATATATTTCGATGTAATCTCCAAAAACAAACCCGCTGCCATCAAGTAAATTCTGTTTCATAGTGACCCCATATAGAGTTTCTGAGACTGTAACTGTTTATAGGGGCAGACAGCTTTATGTGTCTCCAGTTTGTGGGTTTGAACTGCCCACTTATGGTTAACAGTACAGCACTTAAACTACAGTGACACCAGAGCCAGGTACTAAGAAATAAGCAGATGAATCTGATTCTGGGAAATACTTTTTAAAAAGCGTGGGAGTGACTTGAGTAGTTCCTTGGACTTACATTAAGTCTTACAGAGTTACAAATATCCATTTCGCCCCTCTCAAAATGGCTAATTTAGGTGCTCTGAGCTACTGGCTCCATGTTGACAATTCATATCTCACCATTGGGTTCTTACAATTATATTTTATGTCACAGGGATCCCATAATGGACTCTTACAAAGCACACAAGGTATGGATATTATATTTGTATACCAAAAAAGTACTAAAATTCAACAATTTCACCCAAAACTGCATTTCATATGCACATATACATGCAAATGCTAAATTGTTAAGCTAAATTTGAAAATAATTTCAGAAAGCAACAATGAAAAGTATTTAACTGTGAGAACTATTTTTTGATGCATTATATATGAGAGGGCTTCAAAAAGTTCATGGAAAAAATTTATTATCTTTTAATGCCATTTTTCTATGAACTTTTTGAAATCCCCTCTTATAAGGTTTTTCAAATATTTTTTAGTGATTTGAATCATTGTTATAACAAATTTTAATAGACTGAGAATGGAAAAATACAAGACATTATTCTAACTAGAACTATAAAATTCCCTGGAAATTCAAAGTCAAAATCTGTCATTAATATATTCTGTTTGTTTCAGTACTAAAGGACATATGTTCCATCTGAATCATGAAGTTTCAAAATGTTCCTAGAACTTGGCAATAAAATGATACTAGCTTTCTCCATATCTTTCCTTTACAGTAAAAGACAAACAAACAAAATGCAACACAGAAGTTCTTCAGAGATTACTGTGATATTTATTGAAGGCATCTATGTTGCTTTATTTAGATAACTTGGTAAGCTTTCCTGAGTCTTTCAGTGAAGAAAAACACAAATCAATTTTTTTGTTAGCAGGTCAGTCCTTGTTGAATTGTTTTGTCTAAAGACTGATTCAATCCTTACAAATCAGAGTCCATACAATGTGATACAGAAATATATTTATAAACATAAAAGTATAACAAAGAACGAGTTTCTGAGTAATATAAACAATGTTTTAGAGTGAACTTGAAAATTAAAAAGAATCATTCATTATAATCCTGTGATTTTACATGCAAAATCTAGTATCCATTAATAATTGGAACAATGTAAGAAGTATGAATCTAGGAAAATTGGAAGTTGTCAAACATAAAATGGAACGCATAAACATTGATATTTTAGACATCAGTGAACTGAAATGAACTGGTATTGGCCATTTTGAATCTGACAAACACATGGCTTACTATGCCAGGAATGACAAATTGAAGAGGAATGACATCACATTCATTATTAAAAAGAATATTTCATAAGCTAGATTGAAGTATAATGCTGACTGTGATAGGATAATATCCATACACCTACAAGGACTCTTAGTGTGATGCTGTAGGATCAGCACTAGACTGCAAACCACAAGGTTGGCAGTTAAAAGCGCTCAGCTTCTCCTCAGAAATCCTATACAGGGTCCCTGTAAGTTAGAATCCACTCCAGGGCACTTAACAAAAACAATACTAACAACAACAGGGGATACCAGTTAATATTACTATTAATCAAATTCACACACCAATCACTAAAGCCAGTGATGATGAAATTGAAGAATTTTACTAACTTCTTCAGCCTGAAACTGATTAAACATACAATCAAGCTGTATTGTTAATTACTGGTAATTGGAATGTAAAGGTAAAAAAAAAAACAGAGGAAGGATCAGTAGTTGGAAAGTATGGCATTGGTTATACAAACAATGATGGAGATCACATGATAGAATTTTACAAGAAAAATGACTTCTTCATTGCAAATACTGTTTTAAAATAACATAAAAGATAACTATACACATGGACTTCATCAGATGAAACATACAGGAATTAAATTGATTACATTTGTGGGAAGTTGTTGTTGTTAGGTGCCATCAAGTCAGTGCCAACTCACAGCAACACAACAGACTGAAACATTGCCCGGGTTTGTGACAACCTCACAATCATTGCTACGCTTGAGCCCATTGATGCTCAAGCCAATCCATCTCATTGAATCCTTCCTGTTTTTTTTCTGACGCTCCAGTTTACCAAGCATGATGTCTTTCTCTAGGTACTGGTCTCTCCTGATGATATGTCTGAAGTATGAAAGACAAAGTCTGGTTATCCTGGCTTACAAGGAGCATTCTGGCTTTACTTCGTCCAACACAGATTTGTGTGTTCTTTTGGCAGTCCAACACTATCATTCAAGTGCATTAATTCTTCTATGGTCTACTTTATTCACTGTCCAACTTTCACATGCATATGAAAATACTATGGCATGGTCAGGTGCACCTGAGTCCTCAAGCTGTTATCTTTGCTTTGGAACATAATAAAGAGGTCTTGTGTAGCAATTTGCATAATTCAAAACTTTGTTTGATTTCTTGACTGCTATTTCCATGACTTTTGGTGGTTGATCCAAGCAAAATGAAGTCTTTATCAACTTCAGGCTTTTTCCATTTATTTTGATGTTATTTATGGGTCCAGTGGTGAGGATTTTTGTTTTCTTTACATTGAGATTGCATAAGGTTGTGGTATTTGATTTTTATCTGTAAGTATTTTAAGTCCTCTTCCCTTTCAACAAGGAAAGTTGTATCATCTGCATATCACAGATTGTTAATGAGTCTTCCTCAAATCTTGATACCATGTTTTTCTTCATATAACCCAGAGTCTCAGATTATTTGCTCAGCATACAGATTGAATAAGTATGGTCAAAGAATACAACCCTGGTGCACACCTTTCCTATTTTTAGACCATTCAGTAGCTTCTTGAACAACTAACTGCCTCTTGGTCTATGTACTGGTTCTTTAGTGAGCACAATTAAGTGCTCCAGAATACTCATACTGTGCAAAGTTGTCCACACAACTGCACATCTTTCTGATATATCTTTCTGATATTCTCCACTTTCAGGCAAGATCCATCTGATATCCCTCATTCCATGTCTTCATCTGAATCCAACTTGAACCTCTGGCACTACTCTGTCAGTGTACTGTTGCAGCTGTTCTGAATTATATTTAGCAAAATTTTACTTGTATGAAATATTAATGATATTGCCTGTATTCTGTTGGATCACCTTTCTTTGGAATGAGCACAAATATGGACCTCTTCCCAATCAGTTAACCAGGTAGTTTTTGTTTTTGTTTTCAATTTTCTTGGCATGGGTGACTGTGTGCATCCAGTGCCACATACGTTTATTGAAAGATATTAATTTGTATTCCATCCATTCTGAGAGCCTTGTTCTTTGCCAAAGCCTTAAATGCACCTTGGGCTTCTTTCTAAAGCATTATTGGTCTTGCTCATATGCTATTTCTTGAAATGGTTCAACATCAACCATTTCTTTCTGGTACAGTGGCTGTGTATTCCTTCCATCTTCTACTGCTGATGCTTTCTGCATCGTTCAATATTTTGAATATAGAATCCTTCAATATTTCAAATCAAGTCTTGATTTTTTTTTTTTTTTCTTCAGTGCTGTCAGCTTGAGAAATGCTTTTGGTTTTCTAACTCCAGGTCTTTGCACATTTTGTTGTAATATTTGACTTTGTCTTTGTGAGCTGCCTTTTGAAATTTTCTGTTCATATCTTGTACCTCCTCACTTCCTCCATTTGTTTTAGCATCTCTACATTGGAGAGCTAGTTTCAGAGTCTCTTCTGACATCCATTTTTGTCTTTTCCTTATTTATTCTCTTCAAAATGTTCTTTTGCTTTCTTCCTGTATGATTTTCTTAATGCGATCCCACAACTCTTCTGGTCTTTGGTCTTTAGTGTCTAATGCATCAAATCTGTTCTTCAGATAATCTCTAAATTCAGGTGGGATATGTTCAAGGTCATATTTTGGTTTTCATGGTTTTGTTTTCATTTTCTTCAGCTTCAGCCAGAATTTGCATGTGAGAAATTGATGGTCTGTTCCACAGTCTGATCCTGGCCTTATTTTGGCTGATGATAAATATATGTTTTGGCTCTTTCCATAGATTCAATCAATTTAATTTCTGTGTATTCCATCTGGTGAGGCCCATGTGTATAGCCGTCTTTTACATTGTTTAAAAAAGGTATTTGCAATGAAAAAGTCATTGCTCTTGCCAAATTCTATCATGCGATCCCCAGCATCATTTTTATCACCAAGGCCTTATTTTCCAACCTTTCCTCTTTGTTTCCAACCTTTGCATTCCATTTGCCAGTAATTATCAATACATCTTGATTGCATGTTTCTTGACTTTCTGAATAAAGATGTTGGCAGAATTCTTCAATTTCATCATCTCTGTATTTAGTGGTTGGTGCATAAATTTGAAAATAATGGTATTAACTGGTCTTCCCTGTAGGTGCATGGATATTATCCTATCACAGCCAGTGTTGTACCTCATGACTGATCTTGATATGTTCTGTTGATGATGAATGTGGTGCCATTCTGCTTCAATTTAACATCCCAGCATAGTAAATCATGTGATTTTTAGATTCAAAGGGGCAAATAATAGTCCATTTCAGCTCACTAATGCCTAGGATATAGATGTGTATGTGTTCTGTTTCATGTTTGACAATTTCCAATTTTCCTAGATTCAAAGTTCACATATTTCAGGTTGCACTTATGAAAGCAGAGAATAAATACCAGAAAGATGTTTGTTTACCAATGTTTTATTGAATACACAAAGGCCTTCGATTGTATGGATCATGATAAGCTATGGACAACATTGAGAAGTATGAGTATTCCAGAACACTTAATTGTGCTCATGAAGAACCTGTACATAGACCATGAGGCAGTTGTTCAAACAGAACATGGGAACACTGAATGTTTTAAAGTTAGTGTGTGATAGTATATCCTGTCACAGTATTTATTCAACCTGTATGTTGCACAAACAATCTGAGAAGCTGGGTTATATGAAGAAAAACATGGCATCAGGATTGGAGGAAGACTCATTAACAACCTGTGATATGCAGATGATACAACCTTGCTTGCTGCAAGTGAAGAGGACTTAAAATACTTACTGATGAAGATCAAAGAGCACAGCCTTCCATATGGATTGCATCTCAATGTAAAGAAAACAAAAATCCTCACCACTAGACCAACAAACAACATTCTTATCAATGGATAAAAGATTGAAGTTGTCAAGGACTTCATTCTTCTTGGATCAGCCATCAACACTCATGGAAGCAGCAGTCAAGAAACTAAATTACGTATTGCATTAGGCAAATCTGATACACAAGGCCTTTTTAAATATGTCAGCTTGAGGACTAAAGTACACCTGACCCAATAACCTCATATGCATATGAAAGCTGGACAGTGAATAAGGAAGATCGTAGAAGAATTGATGCATTTCAATTATGGTTTTGGAGGAGAATATTGAAAGTAATATGGGCTGCCAAAAGAACCAGCAGATCTGTGTTGGAAGAAGTGCAGCCAGAGTGCTCCTTGGAGTCCAGGATGGCAAAACGTCGTCTCTCATACTTCAGACATATTGTCAGGAGGGATCACTCACTGGAAAGGGATATCATGTTTGGTAAGGTGGAGGGTCAGAGAAAAAGAGGAAGACCCCCAGCGAGATGGATTGGCAAAGTGGCAGCATCAATGGGCTCAAGCGTGGCAACAATTGTGAGGATAGCTTAGGACTGGGCACTGTTTAATTCTGTTGTGCATAGGGTCGCTATGAGTCAGTATTGACCCAATAGCACCTAACAACAAACCAGCTGTTTCTCCTCATTTTAAGTTGTGCCCCATCAGCAAATGAAAGTCCTGAAGGCTTTACTTCATTCATGTCATCATGGTCAACTGTGCCTTGAGGAGGCAGCTTTTCCCCAGTCACATTTTGAGTACTTTCTAACATGAAGGACTCATCTCCTATCAGCATATCTGACAATATTCTGGTGCTCTTCATCATGTTTCAATATTCAGTTTTCTGGTGTTATCTGACTGTGTTCCACCAGTATTCATATGGTTTTCAATGACTAGATATTCAGAAGTAGTCTATCTCTCCTTCTTCCTAGTCTGTCTTAGCCTAGAAGTTCAGCTGAAACCTGTCCACCATGGGTGACCCTTCTGGTATTTAAAATACTGTTGGCATAGCTTCCAGAATCACAGCAACATGCAAACTGCAACAATATGACAACTTTGCTTGCTGAAATCAAATAGAACTTAAAATACTTACTGATGAAGATCAAAGACCACAGCCTTAAGTATGTGTTGCACTTCAATGCAAAGAAAACAAAAATAGTCACCACTGGACCAATAAATAACATCATAATAAGTGGAGAAAAGATTGAAGTTGTCAAGGACTTCATTTTGCTTAGATCCACACCTAAGGAAGCAGCAGTCAAGAAATCAAATGACGTAGTGCATTAGGCAAATCTGCTGTACAAGACCCCTTTAAAATGTTCAAGAGAAAAGATGTCAGGTTGAAGACTAAGGTGTGCCTGAACCAAGCCATCGATCGTGTTTTCAAAAGTCTCATATGCATGTGAAAGTTGGAAGAATTGATGCGTTTGAATTACAGCATTGCAGAAGACTATTGAAAGTCCCATGGATTTCAGAAGAACCAACAAATCTGTGTTAGAATAAGTACAGCCATAATGCTCTTTAGAATACTGGATGGCCAGACTTCATCTTTCATACTTGGGACATATTATAAGGAGGGACCAATTCCTGGAGAAGAACATCAAGCTTGGTAAAGTGGAGGGTCAGCGAAAAAGAAGATCTCCTATGAAATGAATTGGCACAGTGGCAGTAGCAATGGGCTCAAGCATAACAACCATTGTGAGAATGGCATGGGACTAGGCAGTGTTTTGTTCCATTGCACATAGGTTAACTATTAATCAGAACCAATTAGATGGCACCTAACAACAACAATACAAAAGAAGATGTTCTAACCATAACTTTGAACTGGTTCAATTCAGTTCAACCCTCTACTGAAAATTTGCATTCCCACCACAGATATACTGAAATAGAATATAAATTTTAATAAGAGTTCAATTTAATAAGAATCACTTGGGGATCTCATTAAAATAAAGGTTCTAAATTAGTAATTTGGGGATAGAACTTCAAATTTTCAGCAGGCCAGAACGAACCTATTTGAAACCCTGGTTCTGAATAGTTAAAATCTAGCTTGTGTCAGATGGTGACCAACTTTCCCAGTATTTTTATTTAGCAGGTCCTGATTATATGATTTATAAATCCATCCTTTGTTTGGCAGGAGAAAGATGAGGCTTTCTACTCCTATAAAGATTTACAGCCTCAGAAACCCTATATAGGGTGCCTATGAGTCGGCACCAACTTGGTGACACACAACCATCACTGTCACCACCACCAAATACATTTATTTGAAATATCTGGAGTCCTTGAGTGGCACAAATGGTTAAGCACTTGGCTACTAACTGAAAAGTTGGAGGTTTGAATCCACACTTAATTCTGAAACATTTGAAAACCCTAGGAAGCACAGCTTTACTCTGACACACATGAGTTGGAATTGATTTAGTGGTAACAGCCAGTGGTGCTGTGAGTTAGGCATTGAGCGGCTAACCATGAGGTTGGCAGTTCAAACCTACCAGCCAGTCCTCAGGAGAAAGATAAGGTTGTCTGCTTCCATACATATTTTTCATCTCAGAAACCCTGCATGGGCTCGCTATAAGTCAGAATTGACTTGATGGCAGTGTGTTTGGTTTTCAACTGGATAATAATAGATATCCTTGCATTAGGATTAGTGGCATTCCAAAGAACCATGCTATGGATGGTATCCTAGAGATTGAAATGGTATAAGTTTTGTAAATTATCATCATAACAACATTATAAATTCTTTACACACATTGTTGTTGTTATTAAGTGCTATTGAGTCAGTTCTGACCAATAGCAACCCTGTATAGGGTTTCTGAGGACCGACTGGTGAGCTTGAACTGTCAAACTTGTGGTTCAAACTGAGTTTGCAGCCCAGCACATTAACTGACAACAACAAACCAGGACTCCTTACACACATTATCTCCATAATAATCTTGCAAAATGGTCTATATTACATTATTTTAGAGTAAGGGCTACAGGGCTATATTTTTATGAAATATACAATTATCTAACTTCCTGTCACCAAAGGGAATAAATCTAGAGTTATAGACTCACAAAGAACTAAACTATAAGCATTGGGGGAGGGGTTTTAAGTCTCCTCTGGATTTATAGGTACATTTTGTTTGTATATAAATGTATGTTTTTTTCTAAAGAGAGAATCCATGAGATTCTCAAAGAGTTTGGTGGCCCAGAAAAGTTATCCTATGCAAACTTTTGTATTTCAGGTGTATTTCTTTGACTTTTTTGATTCTGCATTGGCACACAAATCATCTGATTACAAATTAATAAAGTAATGATTATGAAGATATTTGTAATTAGATTTCAATAGGAGGAAAGCATATACAGCAAGAGACAAGTGGAAATGATAGAGTCCCATTTTGTGGATACAGGTAATGGATGAAATGTTGTAACTAAAGTGAATGGGACTCAATTATTTTGGCAGAAACGGAGTCAATTAATGTAACAGAGTATTTCCTCTTAGGATAGTCCAATCAGATGTCACATCCAACGCAGTACAATGGGATGTATTTTTAAATCAATTCCCTTCAGAACTTCCATATTTCTAACAGTAGAATAAGCATTCTCCCAGTCTCCCTTTACCTTGAAAGACACTTCAGGTAGAGAATAAATGTATAACATAATTTAGGGCACAGTGTGTGGCATATATTAGGTACTCAATTTACTATCAGTTGATTAAATGAGTATATGAATAAATGCAAGAATGAATAAATGAATATTCATGAGTAGGCAATAATGCTAGAAAGGAAGGCTGTAGTCAAATCTTATTGGAGCTAGAAGGTGAGATTTTGGCTTGGCCAAATGGGTTGACATTGAAACATTCACTAAACTAGGACACGTGAAGAAAATTCAAGTTATTTGGGTGGAAGCTTATGAGTTCAGTTTCAGGCATGGTCAGTTTGAAGTACTTGCAAGATATACACATTGAAAATTTGGGAAATTATTTGGCAAAGAGGGTTTTGGAATTGAGAGAAAGGATAGATGCCAAACCTTGAGATTCAGGAAATATTGACATATGGTGGTCACTGAACCCATGAGAGAAAATACTTGCACTGATAATGGCAAAGGGTGTAGGGAGAAGAACTATAAACTGAAAGTTAAACCATGGGGAATTAACACTTGAGGGGCGGGACTAAGAGAAATTCTTGAAGGCTTCAACAATAACTGATCCAGTGAGAAAGAGGTCATGGAACCCAGGTCCACGGGGCTTCTGGAGGACTGGAAAGGAAGAAAGGACGTGAGAGACACTGAGGAAGAGACTACTAGAGTACAGAATGGCAGATGTGCTTATACATAAATGATACACTGGTATGAGCAGGAAGATAAACAGAGGAGGACAAACTGGGGAAAAGTATTAAAAATAAGCAGAGGAAGCAGTGATGCCTGAGATGGAGGCAGAGACGATGACATGGAGAGATGGAGCAGCTGGAGACTTTAGACACAGAGAGGGAGAGGGATTGTGTGCTGAGGACTGGGGGTGGGGGAGGGTAGGCTTGTAGGATATACCCTTTGGTTGGTTGATGATGCATGGAGGGGATTGTAACCATGGCAATGAAACAATATACGATAGGATGAATGTAAAATTAATGTTCTCCCATGTAAACTATCACATAATTCACAATAAAACATTAAAAAAAAAAACCAGAGGAACAGAAACAAGCAAACAAACAAGGAGGGGGATTGAGGAAATGCAAAAGCTTACAGTTGAGTTAAGGAAAAGGAACACACTTGAAACAGTAAAGCTTTCTTAAAATAGATGTCCATGTACCAAGCACTGTGGGTAAAATGGTGAAGAAAATCTGTTGGACAATACTGATCCAGCTCGCTGATCCACTGCAGGATGCTTGAAATAGGAGGTTCGCTGTGATATGAAAGGTTTGGGGGAAAGATAGAACTGGGTTGAAATCTGGCTCTATGCCTTACCAAATGTCGTAAATTTTTTTTTTTTTAAAGGTTTTTATTATGGATTGAGTGAAAGTTTACAGCGCAGATCATCAGTTTTACATTCACATTCAACAGATCATACACCTTGTTTCATTACAATGATTATAATCCCCTCCATGTACCATTAGTTACCAGTGTTTCTTCTCTATTCACTTTAGCTTTTTTTTTTTTAAACACTCAGGAATATATAATAATTTAAACCACCAAAGGTCACATTCTGCAAGTCTGCCTCCTGGCCACCATCTCTTAGTCCCTCTCTTCCCATGAATCTAGAGTCCTCAGTTGCTCCCTCTGCTCCATGTCCCCATCTCTGCCTCCATCTCTGGTGTCGATGCTTCTCTGGATAAGGTCTCTCATTCTGCTTGTGTTCTTCTCCCTTGATGATCCTAGGGTCCTTTGTTTCTGAACTGTAAGATTAACTAGTCCCATGTTTATGTTAAAAAATAATTTCTACCTTTACAATTGTGACAGTCTCAATTAGTCATGATAACTAATACTCATTATTGAATCATAAGAATCTTATCCCCATCTCCTTTAACCAGACCCATCTAAACAAGATGAAAACTACTCAGTGGGAATTCTTTCTTTCCCCACACACTATTAAATTAAGCTCCCACTTGAAACCTTGTAAGCAAGTCACTTCATGCTTTTAATCACCCCCTCATTTTAGATAGCCAGTGTCTAAGTTGCCCGTCCCTATCTACCCTGTGTATAGAGGGGATTGCATTGATACTTGATGTGAAGACACCTTCCCTCTCTTGGTATTCAAGTTCATCAAACTGTAGCAATTTACCCTCGTTTCCTTTATCAAAATGTGTTTTGTTTTTTGTCTTCCTCTAGTTGAGTTGAGGCGTTCTTTCCTGTAAAGATTTACAGCCTCGGAAACCCTGTACAGGGTCACTATGGGTCGACAGCACTTAACAACAACAACAAGTTGAGTTGTGATTATCAAGCTATCAAGGCTAGGTCAAATGGGTACTATCTGCAATTTTGGGTGTTCTTATGTGACCCCTCTCACTTCATATTAGCTGGATACTTCACTCTCAGCTCTAGACCTCTGTGGCTATGTCCTTGTCCATAGGCTCAGGTGTCCCAGGTCTCACCATATTTTGGACCAACCAGCCATTCTTCTTCTCTCTCTCATCTCCAGGTCCACAGGAGTCTGTGGAACCTGGTTGAACTCAGCCCATTTCATCATTGCTGCCTTTCCCCATCTTCCACTCACCAGTAGACCAACATGGGCACCAGCAAGCTTACATGCTTGCTTCTGTGTTCCCTTTGAGTTTCAGTTTTAGAGAGGTCATAACTTTTTAAAACTTGTTCACTCCTCTTAACTTCATGTTGTCTCATCATTAGGTTTGGAAAAAGCCCTACTAATCTCAAAGGCTTATCAGGAAAATTGAATAAAATGGTCATTGTGAGGGTGTCAGGAGCCCCTGAGTGGCACAAACGTTCAAGCTCTCAGCTGCTAACTGAAAGATTGGTAGTTCAAATCCACCCAGAGGAACTTTGGAAGAAAGGCCTGGTGATTTACTTCCAAAACATTAGCCATTGATAACCCTATGGGACATGGTTCTATTCTGATACAAATGGAGTTGCCATGAGTTAGGGCCAATTCAAAGGCAACCTTTTTTTTTTTTTTTTTAAATGAGGAGAGTTCTGGTGTGGAACTGTGGGATAAAGCACTGGACTGAAAGGTCGGTTTGAACCACAAGGTTGGTGGTTCAAACTCACCAGCCACTCCTTGGAAACTCTATATAGGATCACTATGAGTCAGAATTGACTCAACAGCCCTTAACAACAACAATAGCACATAGTGTTGTTGTCAGGTGCTGTCTAGTTGGCTCTGACTCATAATGACCCTATGCACAACAGAACGAAACACTGCCCAGTCCTGAACCATCCTCACAACTATTGTTACATTTGAACCCATTGTTACTGCCACTGGGTCAATTCATCGCATTGGGGGTGTCTTCCTCTTTTTCACTGGTCCCCCACTTTACCAAGCATGAAGTCCTTCTCCAGGGACTGGCCCCTCCTGATAATATGGCTGATGTATGAGAGACTTCTAAGGAGCATTTTGGCATACAGTTTTTCGAGACAGATTTGTTTGTTTTTCTGGCAGTCCATAGTACTTTCAATATTCTTCACCAACACCATGATTCGATTGCATCGATATTTCTGTGATCTTCCCTAATCATGGTCCAGCTTTCAAATTCATTATGATACTATTACAAAGACCATGGCTTGGCTTAGGGGCACCTTAGTCCTCCAAGTAAGAATTTAGATCTATTTATACAATTAGTTTCTGACTCCATTATGTTTATATGGAATTATTCACACATTAATACAATAAAATAAATAAAAAACTTAAAGTAAACTTTTATTATATTGCCAAATAAAAAATAACAATGCTGCCTAACCTTTGTATCAAAATAATCTTGCTGGTTTGCTGCTCTAACATCCACAGCAGCATATGCTCCTACCAGCAGTTGGAATCTATCAAGAAGACAGGAACTGCCACAAATGGCTATTTCTTAAGTATAAAATGTCATTGCTTCCTTTGTATTAACACCAGGGAAGGTCAAATTGCAGAGTTTAAATGAGCCTCCCTTTGCAAAGTTGAGAGTTTCTATGTGAACAAGTACAAGCTGAAAACAGTGAGGGTCATGAAGACTCATAGAAGAAGAGTAATTATTTCCTTGTCGTGAGATGTCTCCTGGAGGGACTAATAATAGGGACAGTGACCATTTATTGTTCCCGTACTATGTGCCAGGCACTGCACTAGGTGTTTTACATGAATTATAGCATTTAATCCTCACTACCACCTTACAGGGAGTCCTGATGTGGTGCTGTAGAATAAGCACTCAACTTCAAGGTCGATTTGAACCACAAGGTTGGCAGTTCAAACTCTCCAGCTGCTCCGCAGAAACCTTGCACAGGGTTGCTATGAGTCTCAATTAACTCTACGACACTTAACAACAACAATAAATACACCTTATAAGAACTATTCTTTTTCCTATTTTATAAATGAGGAAACTGAGGCTTACATGAAATAATTTGTCCAAAGTCACACAACTAAAAAGTTGACAAAGCTGGAATTTGAATTGATGTGGTCTGGTATCTTGATTTAATCACTGGAACTAATTTTTCTCTTGTTATCGGGCTTCCTTAAACAGACTTGAATAGATACTTCTTTTAATTCCATCTTTGCATACATAAATATACAACTTCAGGAAAAGGGATTTAAAAAAGGAATTACTTTGTTTCAAATTACTGGCACATTGAAAGGTTTGGGGAATTTTGATAAATTCAACCTTGACTCAAGCTCCAAAAATGGGCTCATGTAAATGCAAAGTATGAAGTCCACTAATTCTGAGAATCCTCTGATGGAGTATGGAAACCTCTAGAACATGGACTAAATCTATTCTGCAAGTCTTGGTCAATGAGGTCTGTGCTTTTCCTGTGGCTTTTCAATGTTTGTGTGTCTCTTGTTCATTTGCTCCTAGCCAGAACCGTATTTTCTTATGAGAGACAGCTCATGTGCCAATCATGAAATATTAGCTCTCATTCCTCAGAATGCTAATAAAGATATTTCTTAAAACATATGCTGGCAAACTAGCAATTCTGTTTCATATACTCTTTGGAGTTTAATAGAGCTTCTTGGAGTCGTGGTCCTTATGTGGCACTGTGGGATAAGCTCTGAACTGTTAACAGCAAAGTCATTGGTTCAAATCCACCAGCTGCTCCTCGAAAACCTCATACAGGGTTGACATGAGTCAGAACCAACTCAATGGCACTTAATAACCAACAACTTGGAGTGGATGCCATGTCAGAAAATGCTTTCATACATTGCAGTCATGTGCATTCAATACTGTGGAGATTTGGTGAGAAATAATTGATGGAATACATGAACGTATTTTTGTTGTTATTGTTGTTGCTGTTGTTGCTAAGTGCCATCTAAGGAGCTCTGGTAGCATAGTGGTTATGAATTGGGCTGCTAATTTCATGGTTAGTAGTTCGAAACTACCAGCTGTTCTGCAGGAGAAAGATGAGGTTTTCTACTCCTGTAAAGATTTACAGCCTTGGAAACCCTATGCAGGGTCTCTATGAGTAGGAACTGACTCCACGGCACATAACAACAAAAACAAAGTGCCATCTAGTAAGTTCAGATTCTTAGTGACCTTTTATATGGTGTCTGGGATTTACAACAAGACGGCGGATTGGGTAGACGTGCAGTGAGGAGCTCCGTCAGCAACAACAACACAGAATACTGGACCAAGCAGCTCAGGGGATGATGCTAGAACTCTGAACCACATATAAAGGAATATTTATAAGCTTGGAAGGCTTACAGCTAGGGGATTTATAGCAGAATCAAGAAATCCATCACTTTCTAATTCAAGATGTTCAGCTGCTCCCAGAGCTACTATCTTGGGAGAGACCAAGCGGGGGAAGGATCAGAACAGCCACGAATGCCTGGCAGAACTGTGGAGATATAGGTGTGGGCATTCTTTTTTTGGGTTCCTGTTCATTGGTCTCTCGCTGTCTGCGCACCTCCATTCTGGTGATTAGAGGGCATGCCTGAGCGAATCGACACCACCACACAGATCTCCTTGAAATTTAAAGTGACAGTTTCCACTTAAAACCAAATGGCCACCACTCATCTGTCAGTTTGTCGTACTGTGGTGGCTTGTGAGTTGCTGTGATTCTGAAAGCTATGCCACTGGTATTTTAAATACCAGCAGGGTCACGCATGGTGGACAGATTTCAGATGAGCTTCCAGACAAAGACAGACTAGGAAGAAAGAATGACGAACTACTTCTGAATCTTTAGTCACTGAAAACCTTATAAATAGCAGAGAAACACTGTCAGATACAGTGCCGGAAAATGAGCCACTCAGGTTGGAAGTCATTCAAAATGGGACTGGGGAAGAGATGCCTCCTCAAAGTAGAGTTGACTGTGATGGCGCAAATGGAGTAAAGCCTGTGGGAGAAAAGCCTGCAGGGTCTTCACTTGCTGATAGGGCACGACTCAAAATGAAGATAAACAGCTGTGAACATCCATTGAAAATCGGAACATGGAATGTACGAAGTATGAATCTGGGAAAATCTGAAGTTGTCAAAATGAAATGGAATGTATAAACATAGATAGCTTAGGCATTAGTGAGCTGAAATGGACTGGTATTGGCCATTTTGAGTCTGACAACCACATGGTTTACTATGCAGGGAATGACAAATTGAAGAGGAATGGTGTTGCATTCATTGTCAGAAAGAACATATCCAGATCAGTCATGAGGTACAACACTGTCTGTGTAGGATAATATTCATGTGCCTACAGTGAAGCCCAGTTAATACCATTATTATTCAAATTTATGCACCAACCACTAAAGCCAGTGAGGATGAAATAGAACTCTACCAACCTCTTCAATCTGAAATTGATCAAACATGCAATCAAGATGTATTGATCATTATTGGTCATTGGAATGAAAAGGTTGGGAGCAAAGAGGAAGGATCAGTAGTTGGAAAATATGGCCTTGGTGATAGAAATGAGGCTGGAGAACACATGATAGAATTCTGCAAAAAGAATGATTTGTTCATTTCTAATACCTTCTTTAGACAGCATGTTGTTGTTGTTGTTAAGTTCCGTAGAGTCAATTCTGACCCATAACAACCCTGTATAGGGTTTCCGAGAAGTTAGTGAGCTTGAACCAAAAACCTTACAGTTCAAATGGCTTTACAGTCTGGTGCATTAACCCACAGCACCACACCAGGACTCCTTAGACAGCATCAGAGACGACAATACATATAGACCTCACCAAATGGAATACATAGAAATCAAATTGACTACATCTGTGGAAAGAGAGGATGGAAAACAATGCCAGGGACAGACTGTGGAATTACTTATATGCAAATTAAAAATGAAGCTGAAGAAAATGAAAACAAGTGCATGAGAACCAAAATATGACCTTGAATATATCCCACCTGAATTTAGAGATCATCTGAAGAACAGATTTGATACATTAAACACTAAAGAC
>NW_006408652.1:5090368-5121238 GCF_000296735.1 Chrysochloris asiatica | reverse complement strand
GCAGTGTTTTGTTCTGCTGTGGATAAGGTTGCTATCGGTCTGTACAGACTCAATGGCACCTAACAACAACAATAACAACATGGGGACTTAAATCAGGTAATAATTTGTCATCATTTGATTCACAAGCCCCTTGAGTATTGGGAGCATATCTAATTTATCTTCAGATTCTGAACAAAACTGGATACACAGAAGTAGGAATGATGGTTAAGTTAATGTGGTTGCCCTTAGGAATTGTTCTGTATGACTTGGTGTGGTGTTGTGGGATAAAGCATTGGACTGCAAAGTCAGCTTGAACCACAGGGTCGGTGGTTCAAACTCAACAGCCACCCCTAGAATTTGGAACTGACTGGACAGCACTTAACAAAAACAACAACATGGCTTATAATCAGGCAAGAGGCACATTTTACATGGATGTGGCCAGAATTGGAATTGCTGAACACTCCTCTAGCAGCATAATGCTGCTATAAATCCCAAATAAGAAATGCAGAAAGAACACTCCAAACAATGGGCTTAATTGCAATTTAAAACCCATTCCAGTGTATTGTCAATGTTTAAGTGAACTGCATTGAAGGTATGCAAACATAGCTCACTATCTCAAGCCCAATTTCTCACAACCAGGGAAATTTTTCTGATTTTGTGGTCTCTGTTGAAGATTACACACGCCTTCACAGAGTATTATTTAACATGATGTTCTTGGCTTTTGTTAAAGGCTTATATAAAGAATGATCATACAAGAATATCTCTCTTTTTTAAAATTAAAACATAACTACTACTGAAAACATGATATAATATACCATTTTAAAATCTTCATATAAAGTCTCTTCATGAGAAATTCCTCTTGGAGTTCAGAGTAAAAAGAAGTCAAATCTTGACTACTCTTTCTCCTTAAAAATGCCACACCCTCCCACCATTCTGGCTTTGCATACGTTCAATCTGCTTAGACTATGTGCCTTACTATCTACTCAACAGAATTTTCATCTTTAATTATACTTAGTATTCAAGCCACGTCATTAAAAAAAAAAAAAAAAGAACTAATAAAAAAAAAAAAAAAAGAACTAGCTTACAATAAACAAATAAATAACAAGCAGGTAAATGCCTTAGGGGTCTCTGGAAAAACAAAACAAGTAATATTATATATGTTGTTGTTGTCGTTGTTAAGTGTCATCAAGTCAGTTCTGACCCATAGCGACCCTGTATAGGGTTTCCGAGGAGAAGCTGGTGAGCTTGACCCATGGTTGATATCACGGTTTTAAGCAACTTTGCAGTTGCTTAACCCACAGCGCCACACCAGAATTCCAATATATATATATCATGTCAGAAGAGACACTTGATTTCCAGCATAGAGATGCTAAATCAAATGTAAGAAAAAAAGAGGTACAAAGAGCTGAACAGAGAATTTCAAAGGTCAGCTCAAGAAAACAAAGGTCAGCTCGAGAAAACAAAGTAAAATATTTACAATGCAATGTGCAAAGATCTGGAGTCAGAAAACCAAAAGGGTAGAACACACTTAGCATTTCTCAAGCTGAGGGAACCAAAGAAAATTTCAAGCCTCAACTTTAGCTATTGAAGGATTCTCTGGGCAAATTATTGAATGATGCAGAAAGCATCAAAAGAAGATGGAAGGAATACAGAGAGTCATTGCACCAAAAGGAAATGGTTGGTGTTCAACTGTTTCAAGAGGTAGCATATAACCAAGAGCCAATGACATCGAAGGAAGAAGTCCAAGGTGCACTGAAGGCATTGGCAAAGAACAAGGCACGAGGAATTGATGGAATAAAAAATGCAATCTTTCACAAAAGTGAAGCAGAACTGGATGCACTGGCTCAGCTGTATTAAGAAATTTGGAAGACAACTATCTGGCCAACTTATTGGAAGAGATCTGTATTTGTGCCCATTCCACAGAGAGGTGACCCAATGGAATGCGCAAATCATCAGACAATATCTTTGATATTCCATGCAAGTAAAGTGTTACTAAAGGTAATATAGAAATGGTTGCAAGCATACATTGACAGAGAACTTCCAGAGGTTCAAACCAGATTCAGAAGAAGCCATGTAATGAGGGAGATCACTGCTGATGTCTGATAGATCTTGGTTGAAAGCAGAGAATATCAGCAAGATGTTTACTCGTGCTTTATTAACTATGCAAAGGCTTTTGATTTTGTGGATCATGACAAACTATAGACAACATTGTGAAGTATGCGTATTCCAGAACACATCTTTGTACTCATGAGGAATCTGTACTTGGACCAAGAGGCAGTTGTTTGAGCAGAACATGGGAACACTAAATGGTTTAAAATTAAGAAAGGTGTGTAACAAGGTTGTATTCTTTCACCATACTTATTCAACCTGTATGCTGAGCAAACAATCCGAGAAGATGGGTTATGTGAAGAAAAACATGGCATCAGGATTGGAGGAAGACTCATTAACAACCTGCGATATGCAGATGATACATACAACATTGCTTGCTGAAAGTGAAGAGGACTTAAAATACTTACTGATGAGGATCAAAGAGCACAGCCTTCTGAATGGATTGCATCTCAATGTAAAGAAAACAAATTCCTCACCACTGGACCAATAAACAACATTCTTGTCAATGGAGAAAAGATTGAAGTTGTCAAGGACTTCATTTTTCTTGAATCAACTATCAACATTCATGGAAGTAGCAGTCAAGATATCAGCCGACGTATTGCATTAGGCAAATCTGCTGCTCAGGAACTTTTTAAAGTGTTGAAGAGCAAAGATGTGAGCTTGAGGACTAAGGTGCGCCTGACCCAAGCCATAGTATTTTCAGTAACCTCATATGCAATGCAAAAACGCTGGACAATGAATAAGGAAGACTGTAGAAGAATTGATGCATTTCAGTTATGGTGTTGGAGGAAAATACCATGGGCTGCCAAAAGAACCAACAGATCTGTGTTGGAAGAAGTGCAGCCAGAGTGCTCCTTGGGGCCAAGATGGCCAAACTTCTTCTTGTCTCATACTTTGGACATATTGTCAGGAGGGACCAGTTGCTGGAAAAGGATATCATGTTTGGTAAGGTGGAGTATCAGAGAAAAAGAAGAATACCCCCAGTAAGATGGATTGGCAAAGTGGCATCATCAGTACTCAAGTGTGGCAACAATTGTGAGGTTGGCCAGGACTAAGCAGTGTTGTGCGTAGGGTCCCTATGAGTTCAGTACTGACTCAATGGCGTATCATTTGGAGTCCTGGTGAAGCACAATGGGATAAGCACTCAGCCTCAATGTCAGTTTGGACAGCAAGGTTGGCAGTTCAAACTCACCAGCACACTACCTGTGTTTTATTGACTATAAAAAGGCTTTCAGTTGTATGGACCATGACAAGTTGTGGATAAGATTGCTGAGAATGAATATTCCGAAATACTCAATTCTTCTCATGAGGAACCTGTACATTGATCAAGAGGAAGTAATTCTAACAGAACAAGGGGGCACTGAATGATTTTAAATCAGGAAAGGTTTGTGCCCTTTCCCATATTTATTCAATCTGTATGCTGAACAAATAATTTGAGGAGCTGGACTGATTATATGAAGCACTTGGCACCAGGATTGGAGGAAGATTCATTCAGAACCTGCAATTTGCAGATGATACAACCTTGCTTGCTGAACATGTTGCTGTTGTTGTTAGGTGCCATCGAATTGGAACCGACTCATAGCGACCCCATGCACAGCAAAATGAAACAATGTCTGAACCTGGGCCAACCTCACTACCGCTGCCACACTTGAGTCTATCAATGCCGCCACTTGGCCAATCCATCTCGTTGGGGGTCTTTCTCTTTTTCTCCTACCCTCCAACTTACCAAGCATGATATCCTTCTCCAGTGACTGTTCCCTCCTGACAATATGTCCAAAGTATGAGAGACGAAGTTTGGCCATCTTGGCTTCCAAGGAGCACTCTGGCTGCACTTCTTACAAAACAGATCTATTATCTGATCTCTTGACTGCTGTTTCCGTGAGTGTTGATAGTTGAGGCAAGAAGAATGAAGTCCTTGACAACTTCAATCTTTTCTCCTTTGATAATAATGTTGTTTATTGGTCCAGTGGTGAGGATTTTTGTTTTCTTTATATTGAGATGGAATCCATACCGAAGGCTGTGTTCTTTGATCTTTGTCAGTAAATATTTTAAGTCCTCCTCATTTTCAGCAGGCAAGGTTGTATCATCTGCATATCACAGGTTGTTAATGAGTCTTCCTCCAATCCTGATGCCATGTTTTTCTTCACATAACCCATCTTCTCATATTATTTGCTCAGCATACAGGTTGAATAAGTATGGTGAAAGAATACAACCTTGTTGCACACCTTTCTTAACTTTAAAACATTCAGTGTTCCCATGCTCTGTTCGAAAAACTGCTTCTTGGTCCAGGTACAGATTCCTCATGAATTTTTGGACATATTGTCATGAGGGATCATTCACTGGAGAGGATATCCTGTTTGGTAAAGTGGAGGGCCGAAGGAAAAGAGGAAGACACCCAGGGAGATGGATTGGTACAGTGGCAGCATCAATGGGCTCAAATGTAGCAACGATTGTGTGGTCAGCCCAGGACTGGGCAGTGTTTCTGGTGGGCATAGGGTTGCTATTAGTCAGTACTGACTTGATGGCACCTAACAACAATAACAACCACAAAACATATTCCATATGTTCCAGACATTCAACAGAAATGTGGAAGGAAGAAAATAAAAATTAAACTTCTAGAGATGAAAATGACAATATCTGAAATGAGAAATGCACTGGAAGGAAATAAAGTAGATAGGCATTGCAGGGGAAAACATGATGAACTTATGGATGAATATCCAGGAAGAACGATTTTGAAGACAGTGAAATAGCCTTTGTAAAGTATTTACCGTCGCACATTAAAAGTACTTGAAAATTTTATTATCATTTTATTATTATTCCCTTTTTTGTTCTTTAGAGTTTTTGGGTCCAAAAAGATCAGATGAATTGTATAAGTCTTGGTTTCAAGAGAGAAATGAGTTACTTAATGGGAAAACTAAGGGAGACTCAACTTACTATGAATTGGATCATCACAGAAGGGGTTATGTAACAATAAAATTTTGTAGCAAGAGGGCAATTAGGGCTCCCAGTATGCCGCACACCTTTCTTAATTTGAAACCATTCAATGTTACTGTGTTCTGTTCGAACAACTGCCTCTTATATAAGAGGACCATTGGTAGGTATATGGCTTTTTATTTCTGTGCAGCTCTCTCTCCAGTATTCTGTCCTATGGACTAGCTGTGTTACTTTTCTTACACCCCCACTTCTATCTCTCCTCAACCCAGGGGTCCTATCAATTACCACCTATGTTTCTTCTCTCTCACTGTAACCTGCAACCTCTCTTAAGACATTAAGCTGTGAAAATCATGGGATTCACTCAACTTTTTTTTTTCTGTATCTCATATAGCACTGTTTTTCATTCATTGAGATTCAGCATCATGAAGATAATTGTTTTATATAGCACTTTTCTGGATTTTATTTGTCTGTTGTTTCATGTGGGTCAATTCAGTCTCTGTTATTTCATTATGGATAGAATTACCACCATACTTTTTTTTAAAAGCAGAAATAGTACTACTTAGGTTTTCTATTTCTTCTTGTTTCAGGTTTGTTAAGTTGTATTATAGTGGAAATTGTCCATTTAAGTTACCAAATTGAATGGGATGAAATTGTTTATACTGTTTTATTTCATGTTAACATCTGTGTTATATATATATATATATATAATGATTTCCCCTCTTTCATTCCTAATATTAGTTTTTGTTTTCCCTCATTTATCAATAATCACTGTTACTAGGTGTTTTTCCATAACTTCTTTTCTAGTTTTTTTTTTTTTTTACTTTCGATCTTACTGATTTTTCACTCTTACTTTTTTTCCCTTTTAATTTGTATTGTGAGTTGAGTGACGTTTTTACTGAGCACATCATCAGTTTTACATTCAACAACTCACATTTCAGTTCATCTCAATGATTACAATCCCCCCATTGTAACATCACTTATCCCACTTCCTCCTTCTATTTCATGTTTCTATTCCTCCTTCTTTCACAACCATCTGAACTGTGTCCTTGGGTAAATGTTGCCTTTTTATCTCAAATGATTGACCATTCTGTGGTGCGCATATTTCATTAGTGTTTTTATCTGTCCTATATACCTATCTACTGCCTAGCTGAAAACTGAGCTATAGCATTTCTTACATATCTTACTATTAATTATTTCAACTTTAATTCCACTGTGGTAATAGAATATATTCTTTGTTGATTTCAATCCTTTTAAATAGTTAGGGACATGTTTTATGGCCTGCAATATGTATTGCAGTTGTTGGCTATGTTGTTGTTGTTAGGTGTCACCGAGTTGGTTCCAACTCTTAGCGACTGGTGGGTTTCAATCCTAGACCTTGCAGTTCAAACTGGCAGTGCAGTCCAATGCTTATCCTGCAACACCACATCAGGACTCCTTGGGTATGTTGTTGCTGTTGTTGTGAAGTGCCGTTGAGTCAGTTCCAACCCATGGTGATCCTGTATAGGGTTTCCGAGGAGCAGCTGGTAAATTTGAATCATCAACCTTGAGATTCAAATAGACTTCAAAGCTCAGTGCATTAATCTGCAGCGTCACACCAGGACTCTTTCTTGAGTATGTTTGTTGTTGTTAGGTGCCATCGAGTTGGCACCGACTCATAGCGACCTTATGCACAGCAGAACGAAACACTGCCCGATCCTGGGCCAACCTCACTACTGTTGCCACACCTGGGTCCATCAGTGCTGCCACTTGGCTAGTTCATCTCGTTGGGGGTCTTCCTTTTTTTCTCTGACCCTCCGCCTTACCAATCATGATCTCCTTCTCCAGCGACTGGTCCCTCCTGACAATATGTCCGAAGTATGAGAGATGATGTTTGGCCATATTGGCTTCCAAGGAGCACTCTGGCTGCACTTCTTACAAAACAGATCTATTGGTTCTTTTGGCAGCCCATGGCATTTTAAATATTCTCCTCCAACACCATAACTCAAAAGCATCAATTCTTCTATGGTCTTCCTTATTCACTGTCCAGCTTTTGCATGCATATGAGGTTATTGAAAATACCATGGCTTGGGTCAGGCGCACCTTAGTCCTCAAGAAGAAATATCAATTAGGTCATATCGGTTGTTTAAATCTTCTATATATAACTGAATTTTCTGTTTGGTCTATATGTTCTTTCAGTTCCTAACAATGGCATATTTTGCTATCCAACTGAGATTGTGGATTTGTTTATTTGTCCCTTCATCGTGTCTTTTTTATAAACTTTATGCTGGACTTTCAACCATGCCAACTCCTGACCTTCTAGAGCCGTGTGCTTCTCTCAACATTAAGGGTTAATGAGTTTAAGGTTCCTTCGCTCCCTCATTGACAAAGCATGCTTCAATAGAAGGAATTCAAGGTACAATGTAAGGAATTCAGTGGACTTCAAAAATAAAATTTCCCTCCTTCAATAAACGTAATTTCATGTCATTTTTAAAATGGCACAGCTGACAGCCTCTTTGCACAGTTTGTAAATATCTAATGCACCCTCTTGGTTCCTTTCTTGACCAACTTAATATTGACAGTTGTTTGCCTAGGCCAGTGGTTTCAGACTGTGGCCAAAGGATTGATACAACTAAGTGGCTCCACCAGTTTTATGCTTATATCCCTCAACTCACAGGCCCAGCATATATAGAAATTTTATTTTAGGTTGTTAGTAAATCTTCCTTTGTGGTGAATTATTTCTAGGAACCTCTGCTCCTAGAGATGGCTTTGTGTATGGAGAGAGAGTTAAATAGATTTTTAAACAAAGTACGCCTTCATTTAGCATAGCCAGGCTACCATAGTGCAAATCCAGTTGAGCAAATATCTCGAAAAAAAATTCTTTTCTTTAGATAACGCAGTGGCAGTTTTAAGCCTGTGAGTATACCAAATGGCCATGCATATTGAATGACATTTATATATTACATTAGAAGGCTCATCTTGATAGTTGCTTTTCATTCCCTTACATAAAATTGAAGAATAAGCATACTTCATTTTTGTCACATGGACTAATAATGACCTTTAACAATGGCTTTTTGATTTGTGTTGAGCCTTAAGAAAAGTTGGATTTAATTTCTGAAGGCTATTTTTCCCCCCCTGAGGTGCATAATTGTCAAGGACATTGTTACTATTGTCCTTAAGTACTTGGTAGTGAATTTGAGGATTCCAGAATGCTTTCCTTGCATGAAATAAAGTCTCTTGAAAACATATAAGGGTGCTTCAAAAAGTTTGTGAAAAAAAATCCATAATTTTTCATTACATTTTTACATGAACTTTTTGAAGCAACCTTGTAAGGGAAACTAATCGTGACATAGAAACTAGGATCTTCTGCAAATACTATATACTTCCTTCATTACCACTTTCTAATGGAATGCAAGAGCACTGCTTTATAATCTTTGCTTAGAAAAGCTTGTATTGACCTCTTATCTGCACTTTAGTGTTCTCAGGTTAATGTTGACATATAGTATAGCTATTGATAAGCAAAAGGAACTGCCAAAGATACAGCATGTATTACTAAAGCAGTTCATTTTTTATCAACAGTTTATGTCTTGCTTTGGATAATTACGAGGTCTTGGAAGGAATTAGTACAGTGTTTGGGAATGTCTATGCCAAAAGAATATTCATAAATTGAATAAGAAGAGAAATGTACCCATTTATGAAGGGACTGAGCAATGTGAATGGCATGCACATAGAAAATGAACTCTGGGATCAGTCACATGGTTTTCTCATTATACCCCTACAAATGGCCCCTTTATTGCTGTCTATAAGATTGACCTAGGGTCATTATGTTTCTAATGTTAAACTGTTGCCTGTATTAGAAGCTACTTTCTCATTCATCCACAATTACCCTGCGTAAATGGAAGAAAAAGACTTTATTCCCCTCCAGCAGCCTGGGGATTTGTCAAGCAGAGAAAAATATTGATAGACATGAACCCATTCCATTTATATAGCCAAGATATGGACAAGATGGGATGAGAATCTAGGGACTAATTCACATTCACTGTCTCCAGATGGTCCCAAGCATCTAGATATTCTTAGGGAGCTTAGAAAACCCAGTAGTCTGTCCCTGGTATGTGCTGTATTAGTTAACTTGTCTACCTAATCTCATCTTCAAAGTATAGGAATAATCTTAAAGATGGTTTAGAATCACGTAGGTTTTTACTTTTTATGTGGATATTTGACATTCTTTAGATATGGTCTATTCCAACTTTGATTATTTTAGGTTTCTCTGTTCTTTAACCAAATTTCAAATTACATATATATATATATAAGTTTTTATTGTAATTTGAGTAAAAGTTTATAGGACAGATCATCAGTTTTACACTCAACAAATATTACACCTTATTTCATCACAATAATTGTAATCCCCTCCATGTACCATTAGTTTACAGTATTTCTCTCTATTCATTTAAGCTCTTTTTATTTGTTTTTACACTCAGGCATATATAATAATTTTAAACACCAAAGGGCACATTCTGCAAGATGGCCTCCTGGAAACCAGCTCTCAGTCCCTCTCTTTCCATGAATCTAGTGTCCTCAGTTGCTCCCTCTCTCCATGTCCCCATCTCTGCCTCCATCTCTGGTATTGCTGCTTCTTTGGATAGGGTCCCGCATTCCACTTGTGCTCTTCCCTCTTAATGGTCCTAGGGTCCTCTGTTTCTGGACTGTAAGATTAACTACTCACCCTTTTGTTACAAAACGTCTACCTTTACAATTGTGAAAGTCACAATTAGTCATGATAACAATTACTCACTATTGAATCATAAGAATCTTACCCCATTTCTTTTTACCAGACCCATCTAGACAAGATAAAAACTATTCAGTGGGGACTCTACCTTCCCCTGCACACTCTGAAACTAAACTCCCTCTTGAAACCTTGTAAGCCAGTCACTTCATACCTTTATTACCCCCTCATTTTAGGTAGCCAATGTCTAAGTTGCCCCTCCCTATCTACCCTGTTTACAGAGGGGATAGCATTGATACTTGATGTGAAGACTCCTTCCCTCTTTGTTGGTATTTTGAGCTACTACATCCATGAATATAGACAAGTTCATCAAATTGTAACAATTTAACCTCGTTTTGTTTATGAAAAAAATTGTTTTCTTTTTTATCTCCCTCTAGTTGAGGACTCTGGTAGCGTAGTGGTTACGAATCAGGCTGCGAACCATAAGGTCAGCAGTTCGAAACTACCAGCCGCTCCGCGGGAGAAAGATGAGGCTTTCTACTCCCGTAAGGATTTACACCCTCGGAAACCCTGTACAGGGTCGCTATGGGTCGGAACCGACTCGAAGGCACTTAACAACAACAACAACAGTTGAGGACTACCAGTGCTTACATGGGAGAAAGATGAGGCGGTCTGCTCCCGAAAAGATTTACAGCCTCGGAAACCCTGTGTAGGGTCACTATGAGTCGGAACCGACTCCAAGGCACATAACAACAACAAAAACAGTTGAAGACTAAGGTGTGCCTGACCCAAGCCATGGCATTTTCAATAACCTCATATGGATGCGAAATCTGGACAGTGAATAAGGAAGACCGTAGAAGAATTGATGCCTTTGAATTATGGTGTTGGAGGAGAATACTAAAAGTGCCATGGACTGCCAAAAGAACCAATAGATCTATTTTGGAAGAAGTGCAGCCAGAGTGCTCCTTGGAGGCCAAGATGGCCAAACTTCGTCTCTCATACTTTGGACATATTGTCAGGAGGGAACAGTCGCTGGAGAAGGATATCATGTTTGGTAAGATGGAGGGTCAGAGAAAAAAAGGAAGATTCCCCAACGAGATGGATTGGCCAGGTGGCAGCATCGATGGACTCAAGTGTGGCAACAGTAGTGAGGTTGGCCCAGGATCAGACATTGTTTTGTTCTGCTGTGCATAAGGTCGCTATGAGTTGGTGCCGACTTGATGGCACCTAACAACAACAACAGTCGAGTTCTGATTTTCAAACCATTGAGGCTAGGTCAACTGGGTACTATCTGAAAGTTTGTGTGTTCTTGTGCATCTCCCGTCACTTCATATCAGCTGGATGCTTCATTCTCAGCTCTAGCCTTCCATGGCTATGTCCTTGTCAATGGGCTCAGGTGTCCCAAGGTCTCACCACACTTTGGACCAACCAGCCCTTCCTCTTTTCTCTCTCATCTCTAGGTCAACTGGAGTCTAAGGAACATGGTTGAACTCAGCCCATTTTCAAATTATATTTGGTGTAATTATTATTCAAGCAAAAATATTGCCTTCACTTTAGGTGCTTTTCATTGCTTAGGGGGACACTGAGCTTCTAATAAAAGTGAAAGAAAGTTTCAGAAATGGATAATGATGATAGGTGGATAGCATCATAAACAGATGTCACTGAATGGTACATATGAAGACTCCATCTGACCAGACTTGGGTTACTCCCACCTCTACAATTGTGAGCCATTTCCTGATATAAACATATCTTTATATATATAAGTTACACTAATTTTGCTTCTCTAGAGAACCCAGCCTAAAACACATAGCGTTGTCTTTCTTTTCAACAGTCACATTTTTCTTTCTCTCCTGTCTTCTGTTATAATCCATTGAGCCTTCTAATTTTTAGCGTTTCATCATTTGTCCATTCTCCTTCATGCTCAGTGAATGCAAATAAAGGGAGTATACTACCTTTTCCAAGAGGATGTCCCTTCTCCTATGTGACTATGTTTCTCTGACAATTGGTACAACTCAGTAAATGTAGAGAAAGGAGTGTGGCCCTATAGGATAAGCACTGAAACACTAACAACAAGGTCAGTAGTTGAAACACATCAACCACCTCTTGGAAACCCTATACAGCATTGTTATGAGTGTTGTTGTTGTTTTTAGGTGCCATCGAGTTGGTACCGACTCATAAAGACCTTATGCAGAGCAGAACAAAACACTGCCCAATCCTGGACCAACCTCACGATTGTTGCCATGCTTGAGTCCATCAATGCTGCCACTTGGCCAATCCATCTCATTGGGAGTTTTTCTCTTTTTTCTCTGACCTTCCACCTTACCAAACATGATATCCCTCTCCACCGACTGGTCCCTCGTGACAATATGTCCGAAGTATGACACACAAAGTTTGGCTATCTTGGCCTCCAAGGAGCACTCTGGCTGCACTTTTTCCAAAATGGATCTATTTGTTCTTTTGACAGCCATGGCACTTTCAATATTCTCCTCCAACGCCATAAATCAAAGGCATCAATTCTTGTACAGTCTTCCTAATTCACTGTCCAGCTTTCACATGCATAGGAAGTTATTGAAAACACCATGGCTTGGGTCAGGTGCACCTTAGTCCTCAAGCTCACATCGTTGCTCTTCAACACTTTAAAAAAGGTGTTGTGCAGCAGATTTGCCTAATCTCTTGACTACTGCTTACATGAGTGTTGATAGTTGATCCAAGAAAAATGAAGTCCTTGGCAACGTCAATCTTTTCTCTGTTTATAAGAATGTTGTTTAGTGGTCTAGTGGTGAGGATTTTTGTTTTCTTTACATTTAGATGTAATCCATACCAAAGGCTGTGCTCTTTGATCTTCACCAGTAAATGTTTTAAGTCCTCTTCACTTTCAGCAAACAAGATTGTATACTCTGCATATTGCAGGTTGTTAATAAGTCTTCCTCTAATCCTAATGCCACGTTTTTCTTCCTATAACCCATCTTCTAGGATTATTTGCTCAGTATACAAGTTGAATAAGTATGGTGAAAGAACACAACCTTGTCGCACATCTTTCTTAATTTTAAACCATTCAGTGTTCCCATGTTCTGTTCGAACAACTGCCTCTTGGTCCATGTACAGATTCTTCATGAGCACAATTAAGAGTTCCAAAATACTTATACTTCGCAATGTTGTCCAAAGCTTGTCATGATCCACACAATTGAAAGCCTTTGCATAGTCAATAAAGCACAGGTAAACATCTTGTTGATATTCTCTGCTTTCAGCCAAGATCCATCGGACATCAGCAATGATATCCCTCATTCCACAGCCCCTTCTGAATCTGGCTTGAACCTCTAGAAGTTCTCTGTCAATGGATGATTGTAGCCATTTCTTTATTAGCTTTAGTAAAACTTCACTCGCATGGGATATCAAAGAGATTGTCCAGTGATTTCCACATTCCGTAGGGTCATCTCTCTTTGGAATTGGCACAAATATGGATCTCTTCCAATCAATCGCCCAGATAGTTGTCTTCCAAATTTCTTGGCAGAGATGAGTGCGTGCCTCCTGTGCCACCTCACTTTCTTGAAAGATTTCAATTTTTATTCCATCAATTCCTGGTGACTTGTTCTTTGCCAATTCCTTCAATGCACCTTGGACTTCCTCCCTAAGTATCATTGGCTCTTAATCCTATGTTACCTCTTGAAATGGCTGAACATTAACCATTGCTTTTTGGTACAATGACTCTGTGTATTCCTTCCATCTTCTCTTGACGCTTTCTGCATCTTTCAATAATTTGCCCAGAGAATCTTTCAATAACTAAAGTTGAGGCTTGAATTTTTTCTTCAGTTCCCCCAGCTTGGGGAATGCTGAGCGTATTCTTCCTTTTTGGTTTTCTGATCTCAGACCTTTGCACATTTTGTTGTAATATTTGGCTTTATCTTCTTGAGCTGATCTTTGAAATTTTCTGTTCAGCTCTTGGACCTCCTCATTTCTTCCATTTGCTTTAGCATCTCTACACTGGAGAGCAAGTTTCAGTGTCTCTTCTGACATCCATTTTGACTTTTCCTTCTTTCTTGTCTTCTCAATGACTTTTTGCTTTCTTCATGTATGATGTTCTTGATGTCATTCCACAACTCTTCTGGTTTTTGGTCTTTAGTGTTTAATGTATCAAATTTGTTCTTCAGATGATCTCTAAATTCAGGTGAGATATATTCAAGTGGCTCTTGTAGACTTGTTTTCAATTTCTTCAGCCTCAGTTTGCATTTGCATATGAGTAATTGATGGTCAGTTCCACAATCTGCCCCTGGCCTTGTTTTCACTGATGATATGAAGCTTTTCTACCTTCTCTTTCTGCAGATGTAGTCAATTTTATTTCTATGTATTAAATCTGGCGAGGTCCATGTGTATAGTAGTCTCTTATGCTGTCTAAAAAAAGTATTTGAAATGAACAAATCATTGGTTTTGCAGAATTCTATCATGCATTCGTTCTCCAGCCTTATTTCTATCACCAAGGCCAAAATTTCCAACTACTGGTCCTTCCTCTTTGCTCCCAACCTTTGCATTCCAATCATCAGTAATGAGGAATACATCTTGAGTGCATGTTTGATCAATTTCAGATTGAAGAAATTGGTAGAATTGTTCTATTTCATCCTCACTGGCTTTAGTTGTTGTTGCATAAATTTGAATAAGAGTGGTATTTACTGGGCTTCCCTGTGGGTACATGGATATTATCCTATCACAGACAGCGTTGTATCTCATGACTAATCTGGATATGTTCTTTTTGACAATGAATGCAACATCATTGCTTTTCAATTCATCATTCCTGGCATAGTAAACCACGTGGTTGTCAGATTCAAAATGGCCAATACCAGTCCATTTCAGTTCACTAATGCCTAAGATATCTATGTTTATGCATTCCATTTCATTTTTGACAACTTCCAGTTTTTCCAGATTCATACTTCATACATTCCATGTTCCGATTTTCAATGGATGTTTATAGCCGTTTCTCTTCATTTTGAGTTGTGCCCTATCAGCAAATGAAGGTCCCATGGGCTTTTCGCCCACAGTCTTTACTCCATTCACGTTATCATGGTCAACTCCACATTGGGGAGGCATCTCTTCCCCAGTCACATTTTGAGTGCCTTCCAACCTGAGGGGCTCATTTTCCAGGACTGTATCTGACAGTGTTTCTCTGCTATTCATAAGGTTTTCAGTGACTAAAGATTCAGAAGTAGTTCGTCACTCAATCTTCCTAGTCTATCTTTGTCTGGAAGCTTATCTGAAACCTGTCCACCATGGCTGACCCTGATGGTTATTTAAAATACCAGTGGCATAGTCCTCAGAATCAAAGCAACTTACAAACCAACACAGTAAGACAAACTTACAGACGAGTGGTGGCCGTTTGGTTTTAAGTGGTCACTTTAAATTTCGAGGAGATCTGTGTGCATGCATAGTAGAACCCTCCAGGGGTGGAGGTGGGGTACCCATTCACTCAGGTATCCCCTCTAGTCACCAGAATGGAGGTGCGCAGACAGTGAGAGACCAATGAACAGATACCAAAAAATGAATGTCCACACCTGTATCTCCGCGGTTCTGTCAGACGTTCGTGGCTGTTCTGATCCTTCCTCCACTTGGTCTCTCCCAAGATGGTGGCACTGGGAATAGCTGAACATTTTGAATTAGAAAGCAATGTATTTCTTGGTTCTGCTACAAATCACCTAACTGTAAGCCTTCCAATCTTGTAAATATTCCTCCATATGTGGTTCAGAGTTCTAGCACCATTCCCTGAGCCTGCTTGGCCCGATATTCTGTGTTGTTGGTGACAAAGCTCCTCACTGCACGTCTACCCGACCTGCCATCTTGATATTTGTTATCATCTTGATATTTGTTATGAGTTGGAACCTTCTATATGAAACTTAACAACAACAATTTTTCCATAGAACAAATTCTTAAAATACTTGGCATTAATTGTTGCTTGCATAATTTCTATGCATTTTGTTAAATATTTTATTTTATAACAAGTAGAAAATAAAAACTGAAACAAAGACTGGATCATTTGTTTCTGCTCCTCTGAAACCTTATGTAGGGTTGCTATGAGTTAAAACAGACTCAGTGGCACTCAACAACAACATAACAATATTTACAAAGTGTCTACTGTTTGATTTTACATAGTTTTTATTCTCACTATAAACTATGAATTCTAGGAACTTCGTATGTATTCTCTCATCTACCTACATTACCTTCTTTCCCCCTTCCAATAAGTCCTTTAATAGTCAATTTTGTATGGCATTTTGGGTAGGCTATGTGCCCAGTTGTTTGGTTGAATACTAGTTTTTGTTGGTGGTGGTATTAAGTGCCATTGAGTCAGTTCTGACCCATAACTACCCTTTGTAGGGTTTCTGAGGAGTGGCTGGTGAGCTTGAACCATTTGAAGTTCAAAGTGACTTTGCAGTCCAGCTCATTAACCCACAGCACACACCAGGACTCCAAACACTACTTAAGCTAGCATTATAAAGTAATTACATCTGATTATGTCAATTGGCTGGAAGTAAAGTGGATTATCTTCCATATATGTTCAGACCTCAATCAGCTGGAGTCCTTAAGAGCAAAAAAATCCAGTTTCCTTAGAGTGTGTTTTGTCTGAAATTGGAAGCCCCTCAGATTGGAAGACTGAAAATAGATATTTGGGAGTGCACTCATCTCACTCATCGTATTACCTGATCTGGCTGTACAAGTGTGATAGCTAGAACTAAGTGCCTTCAGGCTGAGGCTTATGGTGGAGTGGTGTGTCCACATAAATGTGGACATTTATCAGTAGCTAACTGGAACAACTGTGTCCTAAGCATTTTCTGATCCTGTATTATAACCTGTTAACTTTCCTAATAAACTCCATAACTGTGTATGGTGTCTGAGTTCTGTGTAGCCATTGCAATAGATTATTGAACCCAGCTGAAGAGTATAGAGAGTTGTGGGAGGAATGATAATTGCTTCATTTTGGGCAAGAAGCCTTCAGGAGTCCAGCCTGCCACCTGACCTACAGATTTTGGATTTGCTAACGCCTCACAATCACATCCACCACTGGTTTGTTAGATTGTCATTCTGTGGTGACTTGTGAGTTTCTGTGATTCTGGAAGCTATGCCACTGATATTTTAAATACCAGCAGGGTCACCCATGGTGGACAGGTTCCAGAGGAGCTTCCAGATGAAGACAGACTAGGAAGAAGGAGTGATGAACCACTTCCAAATATTTAGTCCCTGAAAACCTTATGAATAGTAGAGAAACACTGTCAGATATAGTGCTAGAAAATGAGCCCCTCAGATTGGAAGGTACTCAAAATGCGACTGGGAAAGAGCTGCCTCCTCAAAGTAGAGTTAACCATGATGACACGAGTGGAGTAAAGCCCATGGGAGTGAAGTCCATGAGATCTTCCTTTGCAGATGGGGCACAACTCAAAATGAAGAGAAACAGCTGTAAATATCCATTGAAAATCAGAACATGGAATGTGCGAAGTATGAATCTAAGGACATTGTCAAAAATGAGATGGAATACATAATCATTGATCTCTTAGGCATTAGTGAGCTGAAATGGACTGGTATTGGCCATTTTGAATCTGACAACCACATGGTTTACTATGCCAGGAATGACAAATTAAAAAGCTCTATATCATCAGTTAAAAAAGGGCCAGGGGCAGATTGTGGGATTGCACATATGCAAATTTAGACTGAAGATGAAGAAAATGAAAAAAGTCCATGAGAGCCGAAATATGACCTTGAATATATCCTACCTGAAATTACAGATCATCTGGAGAACAGATTTGATACATTAAACACTAAAGACCAAAGACCAGAAGAGTTGTGGAATGACATCAAGAACATCATACAGGAAGAAAGCAAAAAGTCATTAAGAAGACAAGAAAGAAGGAAAAGGTCAAAATGGATGTCAGAAGAGACACTGAAACTTGCTCTCGAGTGTAGAGATACTAAAGCAAATGGAAGAAATGAGGAGTCAGAAAACCAAAAAGGAAGAACAAGATGAGCATTTCTCAAGCTGGGGGAACTGAAGAAAATATTCAAGCCTCAACTTTCGCTATTGAAGGATTCTCTGGTCAAATTATTGAATGATGCAGAAAGCATCTAAAGAAGATGGAAGGAATACACAGAGTCACTGTACCAAAAGGAAATGGTTGATGTTCAACCATTTCAAGAGTTAGCATATGATCAAGAGCTGAAGGAAAAAGTCCAAGGTACATTGAAGGAATTGGCAAAGAACAAGGCACCAGGAATTGGTGGAATAAAAATTGAAATATTTCAAGAAAGTGAGGCAGCAGAGGATGCACTCACTTATCTATGCCAAGAAATTTAGACGACAACTATCTGGCCAACTGATTGGAAGGGATCCATATTTGTTCCCATTCTAAAGAGAGGTGACCCAATGGAATGCGGAAATCATTGGACAATCTCTTTGATATCCTATGCGAGTAAAGTTTTTCTAAAGGTAATACAGAAATGACTGCAAGCATACATTGACAGAGAACTACCAGGGTTCAAGCCAAATTCAGAAGAGACTGTGGAATGAGGGATATCATTGCTGATGTCCGATGGATCCTGGCTGAAAACCGAGAATACTAGATAGATGTTTACCTGTGCTTTATTGACTACGCAAAGGCTTTTGATTGTGTGGATCATGACAAGCTATGGACAACATTGCGAAGTATGAGTATTCCAGAACACTTAATTATGCTCATGAGGAATCTGTAGATGGACCAAGAGGCAGTTGTTCAAACAGAACAGGGGAACATTGAACGGTTGTTCCAGTTAGCTACAGACAAACATACACAAGTATGTGAATATACCACTCCACCATAAGCCTCAGTCTGAAGGCACTTTGCTCTAGCTCCCCCATTTAAGTGCCTGGAGGCATCCCACTCTCCAAGGAAGCTTCCTGCCTAAAGTCACTCAGCTATACTTAATCTGTGGGCTGGGAAGCCCACTGCAGTGTCTTGTCCTCTGGCGCTTGGTTCTGTTGCTGCTTCTCCTGTGCCACTTCTCTAATGTCACAGATTTCTGTCCCTGGTCAAGGAGGTTTGATGTTGTTATTGTTTTAAGTGTCATCGAGATGATTCTGACTCACAGTGACCCTATAAAGGGTTTCTGGGGAACCACTGGTGTATTTGAACTGCCAATCTGGCACTCCACTCCTGGTTCTTCTATTTTGATAGTGCTTCCGAAATGGTTCATTTTATACCCATGCTAGAGTTCCATGTTTCCATAAATACAATGAACTCTGCTAACATCCATGTCTGAACCATGCCATCGTATCAGTATCTTCTCCCATCTACTTCTTACCCAGACCTATCCAGAAAAAAAAAAATTTTGGTGGGGGTTACAAGGACAAGGCTAGAAGAGACATATTAAATAATTTACTACACCACACATCTCTAAGGTTGAAGAAGCAAGGGGAGATAATGGTGCTTCCAGAGCTCACAGATCTGAAGTCATGGATGAAAGGCCACCAGCAGAAGCTGTAACTGTGGAAAGATGCAACTACTGCCAGGGAAGCAGTGGAGAAGCAGGGAAGGAGGTGAGAGATATACCCAAACCTCCATCTCCTCTCTCACCCTCCAGTGTCTCCCATGGGCTACTACCCACCCAGAAGATAGCCACCAAGGGACCAAGGGCTCATCTCTCAGACGTAGAATCAGGTGAGAAAGGAGTAGGGTGGAGCTGGAGACAGGGAAGTGGTTGCACAGAACAAATCAGCACATTTTTGTAGGTTGCTGCTTTTGCATAGAAGGATGAGGTGGCAATCAAAGCATTTAACACTAGTCCATGTCACCAGTATCTTTTCTCTGGACAACTGCAATTTCATCGTAACCAGTTTCCCCACATCTGCACCAGTCTCCATCCCCAACACTTAAGTTTCAGTGAGTTACCATTGCTTCTACAACAGAAGCAAAAACCATGCCAGGTCCTAAAGCTCCCTAAATGGTCTGGTCCCAGCTGATTCTTCAATCTCATCTTGTTCCATTTTATCATTTTTCAATTTATTCCAGCCTTACTTTCTTTATTTCCTGCTTGATTCAGAATTTTGAAATGCTTCTCCTTCTCTCTGTTTTTCTCCCTCTTAGTAAACTCTTCTTTATCCTTCAGATCTCATCTCAAAAGTCAGTTCCATGAGGGAGTCTTCACGTATCTCTTAGACCAGTTCCTTTACCCATTTATAGAACATTTTCTTGTATTGTGTACATTTTATTCACGACAGTTTCTCAGTTTCTAATTCTACACTTAATGTGCTTGGTGATTAGCTTGATTTCCATCTCCTTTACCAGATGACAAGCACCACGAAGCAAGACATCTGTCTGCTCTTGTTTACTTTTAGTCGGTATCCATGGGTCTCCCTAACATGGTGAACTTTCAGCAAATAATAATAAATACTGCCAAAAGACACATTATGTACCTCAACTGCAGTTCAGGAAAGACACATTATGTACCTCAACTGTGGTTCAGGATGTTAACAGGATACAAGACATATGCTTCAGTATTGCTGACTACTTGATGTGTTATGAATTTATTATTCAGTTCCCTATGCAGAAAAACACATAGCAATACATCCACAGTTTATCTTGGCTCTTCATGTATTTAACAGGCAAAGCGATTTTTTAAAAAAATAATTGTATTTTCTGGTTTTGCCCTTGAAATGTCTGAGCTAAAAATTATTGGTAGCATTATTTATGCATCATAGAAATTGTGTTTCTCTCTAAGAAATGAAAAATACAGTTCTCAAAAAACTATGTTTAAAAAACACCTCTTTACCATCTTGCATTTTCTTTCTATAAAACTCACATTTTCTTGGTCATGAAAAAGAATGCAGTTGTCAGAGGAAAAGTGTAAGCATGAATGCATAATATTTAAAATTATTCAAAGTAAATATTCTTTTAGGGAGGAAAATTTTTACAGAGGCAGTCTTCAGGTTGTAGACGTCAGATTTATGGACAACTTGTACTTGCCCTTGCTTTGGAAAGAGTATTGAACCCTGGTGATGCAGTGATTAAAATGCTCAACCATAAGGTTGGCAGTTCAAACCCACCAGCCAGTCTGTGAGAGAAAGATGTGGCAGCCTGCTTCTGTAAAGATTTACAGCCTTGGAAATGATGCGGGGCACTTCTACTCAGACCTATGAGTTAGAATTGACTTGATGGTAGTGGGTAGACGGTAGGTCAAAAACACTGAACTAACTCCTGTTACATACAATACCTTCCAGTTCTTCCCTCTCCCCTCCCTCCAACTCCATTTTGTCTGTTTCCGCGCCTTAAGCTACAAGGTGCGTAGTTTAAAGGACAACGTGGCTTTTGATAGGCCAGAGATAAATCACCCCAGCAATGACCACTCCCTTCCTGTTGAATCTATATAAATTCCCTCCATTCCTGTTGACGCTCTCTTCTTCTTCTCCTCCCGTCCTCCTCCTGCCTTCTCTCTCCGGCAGAGGTTACCTTCCTCACCCTGAATAAAGGTCTCTAGATGGGCCATCTGGTGTGAGGTGTGGTTGATGAGTGGCGCCAAGTCCTTTCAACTCCTACTCTTAACAAATTATTCATCACAATCACTTTCACTTGATGTGTGTGTGCAGCTCTACAATCATTGAAAAGGCTTCCAGTCTTTTTTTTTTTTTTTGCACAAACCAAACTCACCATTGTCAAGTAGATTCCAATTCATAGAGACACTATAGGGCAAAGTAGAAATGTTCCATACGGTTTCCAACGTTGCATTTCTTTATGGAATCCTGGTGTGGTGCTGTAGGATAAGCACTCCACTGCCAGGTCAGTTTCAATGAACCAGAACTGACTTGATGACATTTAACACCAACAATTCTTATGGAATCAGATTGTCACATATTTCTCCCATGGAGGACTAGTTGCTTTCAGCCTCCAACCTTTTGGTTAACAGCTAAGCACTTTAACTACTGCACCACCAAGTCTCCTTTCACTAGAGTAAGGATAAATAACAGCTACATATAGCTATCCCTACTTATCCACAAATTTGGCTTACAGACACATTTAGTAATCTATTTTATTTGTAATCCAGGGATTGCCTATATCAAGAGAAATATCTGCTTCCTAAGTGGACTTTCTACACAAATAATTATACATCATAGTTTTGATGTGGTCTGTGAAGTTTTGGATGGCAGAAAAGTTTTGCAGTTGGCTATGTTCAGGGAGTCATGGGTTCAGCCTTTTTGCTGCATTACCTACTATGCCTGTTTCTACAAAGGCAACAGGGAATGTATGTGAGGGAAAGAACTTAGAATTGTGCAGAATTTAGTCAGAAACATACTGATTTTTAACATTCAAAGAAGCAAAGAAAAAGGGATACTCATGTAGTATACCTGCACTAGAGTTCTCTATAGAAAAAGAACTGTTGTTGTTGTTAAGTGAAATTGAGTCGATTCTGACCCATAGCGACCCTGTACAGGTTTTCCAAGGTGCAACTGTTGATCTTGAACTGCTGACCTTGTGATTCAAAGCAAATTTGCTGTCTAGTGTATTAATCCACGGTGCCACACCAGGACTCCTATAATACATAGTGTATGTAGGCAAATGGTTTGCATTCAACTACTAAAGGTTGGTATTTTGAACTCATTCAGTGGCACTACAGAAGAAAAGCCTGGAAATCTACTTCTATTAAAGATTATTGTTGTTGTTAAGTGCCATGGAGTCGGTTCCAAATCACAGCAACCCTGTATAGGGTTTCTGAGGAGCAGCTGTTGAGTTTAAACCACTGACCTTGTGGTTCAAACAAATCCTGCATTTCAGCACATTAACCCACAGTACCACACCATTAAAGATTACAGCAAAAAAAACCCACCTTATATAGCAATTCTACTCTGTTACTATGCATTTGAATCAACTTGATGGCAACAGGTTTGGTTTTCAGTTGATAGAAAGCAAAAAGGGAGTGAAAGGAAGCAAGGAAGGAAGAAATAAAAGGATTTATTTCAAGAATTGGCTCATGTGATTTTGTTGTTGTTGTTGTTGTTGATAGGTGCCATCGAGTTGGTACCGACTCATACCGACCTTATGCACAACAGAAAGAAACACTGCCCGATCCTGGGCCAACCTCACAATTGTTGCCACACTTGAACCATTTCATGCTGCCACTTTGCCAATCCATTTCGTTGGGGTTCTTCCTCTTTTTCTCTGACCCTCCACTCTACCAAACATTATATCCTTCTCCAGTGACTGATCCCTCCTGACAATATATCCGAAGTTTGAAAGACGATGTTTGGCCATCCTAGCCTCTAAGGAGCACTCTGGCTGCACTTCTTCCAACACAGATCTGTTTGCTCTTTTGGCAGCCCATGGCACTTTCAATATTCTCCTCCAACACCGTAAATCAAAAGCATCAATTCTTCTACGGTCTTCCTTATTGACTGTCCAGCTTTTGCATGCATAGCAGGTTATTGAAAATCCCATGGCTTGGGTCAGGCGCACCTTAGTCCTCAAACTGACATCTTTGCTCTTCAACACTTAAAAAAGTTCTTGTGCAGCAGATTTGCCTATTGCAATATGTCATTTGATTTCTTGACTACTGCTTCCTTGTTGTTGTTGTTGTTGTCAGGTGCCATCAAGTCGGAACCGACTTATAGTGACCCCATGCACAGCAGAACGAAACAATGTTCGATCCTGGGCCAACCTCACTACCGCTGCTACACTTGAGTCCATCAATGATGCCACCTGGCTGATCCATCTCGTTGGGGGTCTTCCTCTTTTTTTCTGACCCTCCACCCTACCCAGCATGACATCCTTCTCCAACGATCGTTTCCTCCGGACAATATGTCCAAAGTAGGAGAGACGAAGCTTAGCCATCCTGGCCTCCAAGGAGCACTCTGGCTGCATTTCTTCCAAAACAGATCTATTGGTTCTTTTGGCAGTCCATGGCACTTTCAGTATTCTCCTCCAACACCACAACTCAAAGGCATTAATTCTTCTACGATCTTCCTTATTCACTGTCCAGCTTTCGCATCCATATGAGGCTATTGAAAACACAATGGCCTGGGACAGGCACACCCTAGTCCTCAAGCTGACATCTCTGCTCTTCAACACTTTAAAAAGTTCCTGTGCAGCAGATTTGCCCAGTGCAATACGTCGTGTTGATAATTGATCCAAGAAGAATGAAGTCCTTGACAACTTCAATCTTTTCTCTGTTGATAAGAATGTTGTTTATCGGTCCAGTGGTGAGGATTTTTGTTTTCTTTACATTGAGATGCAATCCATACCAAAGGCTGGATTGCAGTAAATACTTTAAATCCTCTTAACTTTCAGCAAGCAAGGTTGTATCATCTACATATGGCAGGTTGTTAATGAGTTGTCCTCTAACCCTGATGCTACATTTTTCTTCATATAACCAAGATTCTCGGATTGTTTGCTCAGCATAAAGGTTGAATAAGTATGGTGAAAGAATACAACCCTGCTTCCACCTTTTTAAATTTGAAACCATTCAGTGTTCCTATGTTCTGTTCAAACAACTGCCTCTTGGTTCATGTACAGATTTCTCATGAGCACAATTAAGTGTTCCAGAATACTCATGCTTCGCAACATTGTCCATAGCTTGTCATGATCCACACAATTGAAAGCATTTGCATAGTCACTAAAGCACAGGTAAACGTATTTCTTATATTCTCTGTTCTCAGTCAAGATCCATCGGACATCAACAATGATATCCCTCGTTACACAGCCTCTTCTGAATCTGGCTTGAACCTCTAAAAGTTCTCTGTCAATTTATGCTTACAGCCGTTTCTGTATTACCTCTAGTAAAACTTTACTTGCATGGGATATCAAAGATATTATCTGATGATTTCTGCATTCCGTTGGGTCCCCTCTCTTTGGAATGGGCACAAATACTGATCTATTCCAATCAGTTGGCCAGATAGGTGTCTTCCAAATTTCTTGGCATAGATGAGTGAGTACCTTCTGTGCCGCCTCACTTTCTTAAAATATTTCAATTTTTATTCCATCAATTACTGGTGCCTTGTTCTTTGCCAGTTCCTTCAATGCACCTTGGCTCTGCTGTTTTATATAGAAACTTCTCTCTATTTTTACCTTTGTGCTTCTCATCTCTAGTTGTTGTTGTTATATGCTGTGGAGTCGTTCTGACTCATAGTGACCCTGTACAGGGTTTCTGAAGCTGTAAATCTTTACGGGAGCAGAAAGCCTCATCTTTCTCCTGCTCATCAATAACTCCAAAATAGGCAATGGCATCAATTTAATGTGGTTGTAAACTAGCATGTCCCAAAAATTTCCCAAGAAACATTACTTCTTAGAGGCATAAATATGTTTACCTGAAAACAGTTTCCAAGTTTATATAATTTGGGGAAATGATACATTCTATAGCTTGTTCTTGGAGGCGTTTATTATATATTGCCTGACCCAAGCCATGGTATTTTCAATAACCTCATATGGATGTGAAAGCTGGACAGTGAATAAGGAAGATCATAGAAGAATTGATGCCTTTGAATTATGGTGTTGGAGGAGAATACTAAAAGTGCCATGGACTTCCAAAAGAACCAATAGATCTGTTTTGGAAGAAGTACAACCAGAGTGTTCCTTAGAGACCAAGATGGCCAAACTTCATCTCTCATACTTTGGACATATTGTCAGGAAGGAACAGTCGCTGCAGGAGGAGATCATGCTTGGTAAGATGGAGGGTCAGAGAAAAAGAGGAAGGCCCCCAAAGAGATAGAATGGCCATGTGGCAGCATTGATAGACTCAAGTGTGGCAGCAGTAGTGAGGTTGGCCCAGGATCGGATATTGTTTTGTTTCGTTCTGCTGTGCATGGGGTTGCTATGAGTCGGTTCTGATTCGATGGCACCTAACAACAACAATAACAACAACAACAAACTAGCATGTCCCAAAGAATTTCCCAAGAAACTGTTTACCTGAAAACAGTTTCCAAGTTTATAAAATTTGGGGAAATGCTACATTCTATAGCTTGTTCTTTGAGACATTTATTACATATTGCCATACTAATTAAAGAGTCTGAGCAGACCTACAATAAAGTCTGTTACTCTTATCTACTTGTTGTTGTTATTGTTATTATTAGGTGTCATCAAACCGGTTCTGATTGATAGAGATTCTATATCTAACAGAATGGAGCACTGCCTAGTCATGCACCATTCTGGGCAATCATTGCTGTTTGAGCCCATTGTTGCAACCACTGTGTGAAATCATCTAATTGGTATTCTTCCTGTTTTTCACTGACCCTCTGCTTAACCAAACAGGATGTCTTCTCCAGGGATTGGTTCCTCCTAATAACATATCTCAAACACATAAGAAAGTCTAACTTCCAAGGAGCATTCTGACTCCATTTCTTCCAAGACAGATTTGTTTGTTTCTCTGGCAGTGCCCATGGTGTACTCAATAGTCTTTGCCACCCCATAATTCAAAAACATGGATTCTTCTCAGTCTTCTTTATTTATTGTCTAGCTGTTAAATCAGGAGATCATTGAAAATACCACAGCTTGGGTCGGGTGCACCTTAATCTTCAAAGTGACATTTTTGCTCTTTCACACTTTAAAATATCTCTTAAAACAAATCTGCCCAATGCAGTATGTCACTCGATTTTTTTACTGTTGTTTCCATGGGTGTTGCTTGTGAAGCCAAGTAAAATGAAATCTCACTATTTCAGTATTTTCTCCATGAATCATGGTGTTGTTTATTGGTTCTGGTTGTGAGGAGTTTAATTTTCTTTTCATTCAGGCACCATCCACACTGAAAGCTGTATTCTTTGATCTTCATCAGTAAATTGTTCAAGCTCTTATCACCTTCAGCAAACAAGGTTGTGTTATCTGCATATTGTAGCTTGTTAGATTATTTCCTCAGCATCCAAGTGTTTCCCTCATTTTGATTGTGACTTTTCTGCCCTACCAGCAAATAAACTTCAGAAGAAGTTGCATTTGAGGAACAGTAGCTGAGAAAAGAGTCCTCTAATTTCATTTATAGAGATATATTTCCCCCAAAAAAACCATTGGACCAACCAGGGTCCTACCACTGAAACATAACTACTAGTATAAGTAGGATGTGTGTGTGAAAGTGTGGAGACAGAGATTGATTTTGAGGAATAGCCTTATAAGAATATGGGACTGAGATTCTGGAGGAGGTGGGGCTTGGTGGCGGCTAGGGTGGAGGTGCAGTGAAGTTCACTGTCAGCCATACCACAGAATACCAGGCAAAGCAGATCCAGGGCAGAGCTCCAAAACTCGAAACCACAGAGCTAGGGATATTTTTAAAGTTTGAAGGCTTATAGCTAGTGGAACTTGAAGTTGAAGCAAGAAATCACATACTTTTGAATCTGCTGGGCTCAGAGGCCCCCAGGCAACATCTTGGGCAACACAAAGGGGGGGAGCAGAAACACCACAGAAAAACACTGCAGGAACTTTGGAGCAAAGGTGGACAATATGCTTTGTCAGTTTTGCTTTGTTCTGATTCTCCTTTTTTGGTATCTGGTAATTGCTCCCCCCCGCACACACACTATTTGCACACCTCCATTCTGGTGACTAGAGGGGGTGCCTGAGTACGTGGATAATCTCCACCCTTACTACTGGAGGGTTCTTCTGCCACACAAGCACACAGATATTCAGCCCAAGAACAGGCCCTGAAATATATATATATATATATATATATATATATATATATATATATATATACACGGGAAAGGACAGGAAAGGGCTGTAGAGGGGGAAAGAGAGTTTAAAAACAAAACATGCAGAAAATTAAATTAAAGCCTGAGGTATAGTATAATAACCAACAGTGACATCTTGAAATCTCTCAAGCATCTTTGAAAGCAAGAAGCAGAAGAGAGGACATTAAAGGCATACTCATAATAGGATACAGATTTAAGAAAAAAAAATTTTTTTCTTCTCTCCCTCCTCTCCCTTTTCTGTAATTATAGCCTGCAGTATTCAGTCTAGTTTTGTTTTATTATTGCTGCTGTTTGGGTTTATTGTTGTTGTTGTTGTTGCTGGTGTTGTTTTGCTGAATTATGCTCCCCTTTCTACCTTTGGGGAACTCTCTCTCTCCCTATATTACCCAAGAAGAGTCCGCAACTGCTGCCATATAGTCAAGCTACAATCACACTCTATAAAACACCAAAACCCAGGCAAGAACCAATGCCAACTGTCATATACCAGAGAGGCAGACAACACCTGTGAAAGTTACTCTCAGTTAAGCAATAAGAAGAGTGAAAAGGGAAGCCCATATCTTGATCACATCTCCATGGAAGCAATCAGAAAGCATAAAAAATACCAAAACACATACTCAATTAAGTATTAAGGCCACAAATAAACACTAAACATGTCCAAGAAGCAAAACCAGATGACCATATCAGCACATGTCCATAAACAAGATAAAATGTCTGAGACAAATGACCTATAGGTAGACCTGGATTCCATTCTGGAAGGAGGGCAGGCCTTGGAAATGCATGAGAAGGAATTCAGAAAAGTGATTATAAAATGTTTCAAAACACTTTACAATGGAGTTGAGAAAAATAAGGAAGAAGTCAGGAAAATACCACAGGTACAATCAAATAGATAGATACAGCATTGGAAATAACTCAAAACCTACAGAAAGAGGTCCAAATGATCAATAATGGAATATCAGAAATAGACAATATTCTGAAAGGGCAAAGGAGTAGAATAGAAGAGATGGAAGGCAGAACCAGTGAGCTGGAAGACAAATCTCTCATTACCACAAAGATAAAAGAGCAAACAGAAAAAAGGACACAAACATCTGAAGAAGGTCTAAGATTCATGTTGGACAGCATGAAGAGGAATAACTTGAGAATTATAGGCATTCCAGAACAAGAAGAATCACACAAGTACACAGAGGAAATAATTGAGGAACTTCTGGAAGAAAATTTCTCTAACATCCTGAAAAGTGAAAAGATAAACATTCAAGAACTCAATGAACCCCAGGAAGGATAGACCCCAAAAGAAAATCATGGAGATATATCATAATCAAACTCTCCAAAATCAAGATAAGGAGACACTCCTGAAAGCAGCTAGGGAAAACAGAAGTGTTACATACAAAGGCAAGCATTCAGATTAAGCTTGGATCTCTCAGTAGAAACCATGAGAACAAGAAGACAATGGGGAGACATATATAAAACCCTGAAAGAAAAAAAATTGCCAACAAAGAATCCTTTATCCAGCAAGGCTATCAATCAAATACGATGGTATGATCAAAACATCCCAAGATAAACCTAAGCTAAGGGATTTTTCCAAAGCCAACCCTGCGTTACAAAACATCCTAAAGGGGTTCTGTGGACTGAGAACCAACAAGAATAGACAACAACCAGAGACTGACATACATGGCATTACCTCCCAGATTTAAATCGACAGAAGGAAGAGTCAAGAAAAGAACAAAACTATAAGAACAAACTCAGAGAATCTGGGAGGTCAGCCTATGATCAAAACAATTACAATGTAAAAAAAGGTACACACGTAAGAACAGAGACCCAGATGGTCAGATAAATTAAAGGATAAAATAGACTGCACTAAATAGAGAGAAAAGCTAAAAAGGCAACCTCAAAGAAAATTAACACTTCACAACATACCAAGAAAATGAAAATCCAAGAAGAAGATGGAAACATTAAAACTATGAGGAAACTCACAAGAAAGAACACAAAAAGCATGAATTCAACAAAGGAAGACCCACAGAACAAAGAAAGCAGTAACACTAGAAAAAAACAAACATAATGGCAGCAATTAAACCAAACCTATCAATAATTAGGTGTCCTGGTGTGGTGCTGTGCGCGAATGCGCCAGACTGTAAAGTCGTTTGAACTGCAAGTTCGGTGGTTCAAGCTCACCAGCTGCTCCTTGGAAACCCTATACAGAGTAGCTATGGGTCGGAATTGACTCAACGGCACTTAACAATAACAACAATCAAAAATTACACTGAATGTAAATGGATTAATGCCCCTGTTAAGAGACGAAGAGTGGCAGAATAGATAAGAAAAAAAGATCCTTCAATATGCTATCTGCAAGAGACACATCTCACACACAGAGACAAAAACAGATTAAAAGTCAAAGAATGGAAAAAACATACCAAGCTAATTGCAATAAAAAAACGAACAGGAGTTGCAGTTCTAATCTCTGATACAATAAACTTTAAGGCAAAAACCACCGTAATAGATAAAGATGGCCATTATCTCATGATTTCAAAACTACCAGCTGTTTCGCGGGAGAAAGATGAGGCTTTCTGCTCCTGTAAAGATTTACAGCCTCGGAAACCCTGTACAGGGTTGCTGAGTCAGTTCCGACTCCACGGCACATAACCACCACCAAAGGGTCAATTGAACAAGAGGACATAACCATAATAAATATCTATGCTTTTAATGAAAGAACTCCAAAATATATAAAGCAAACTCTAATAGATTTGAAGAAAGAAGTAGATGAAGCTATAATAATAGTGAGTGATTTTAATACACCGCTTTCAAAAATGGTTAGAACAACCAGAAAGAAACTTGAAAAAGACATAGAAAGAAGAACGAAACAACACAATCAACCAACTGGACCTCTGCGGGAGTCCAGCTCTCGCAGGGTCGCAGGACTCAAGAGGAGACAGGGAATCGGCGAAAGTGAAAGTAGTTGAGGAGTCTCCGCTTAGTTGGCTGACGGAGCTCTCTCTGCCCGGCTCAGCAAGACTTTATTTATACTTGAAATTACACAATGCATAATGATTTGATACCTTAATTTTTCCCTTGAATTATTACACATTTTTAATCATAACATTCCTTCACCCTGTGATTATAAAACTTTAACAAAAGTATTTCTATGATGTCCCATGTGATATCCTGTTCATTTTCTAGCCATTAAGCATTTTTTTTTCTGACATCATCTCCTCTTCTACGTAAGTGATAGATTGTTTTTTTTCTTATTCCCACTAAAAGATCAAGTTAAAACTTACACAAATAATTTCCACCTCCCAGACCCCTGATTACATCCTCTTACTAATATAAGTTTCTATTAATCATCATTGCCTACACTACTTTATTGTTTCTACTAGCTAACTATCAATCTTCTATCCTACATAAAGTACTACTATTTTCTATAGTAGTTTGTTTGTTTGTTTTAACCACTATACTACCAGGCCTTCCTTGAAGATGGTGGATCAGGTAAATGTGTAGTGAG
>NW_006408652.1:5076560-5077670 GCF_000296735.1 Chrysochloris asiatica | reverse complement strand
CAGGTTGTTAATGAGTCTTCCTCCAATTCTGATGCCATGTTTTTTTTCATAGAACCTAGTTTCTTGGATTATTTGCTCAGCATACAGGTTGAATAAGTATGGTGAAAGAATACAACCTTGTTGCACACCTTTCTCAATTTTAAAACATTCAGCATTCCCATGTTCTGTTTGAACAACTGCTTCTTGGTCCAGGTACAGATTCCTCAGAAGTACAATGAAGTGTTCTGGAATACTGATACTTCTCAATGTTGTCCTTAGCTTATTGTCGAGAACCGGCCTCGACAGGGGAGTTTGGTTCATGAAGTTGGGAGATCTGGTGGCGACAGCGACAGATAAAGAATACACACAAAGACATAACAAGAGAGACACATAGACACCCTGGAACAAAGGCGGATGCGTAACTGGCATCAAACTGATCCTGCATTGTAAACATTTTGGCTACGCATGCCGTTTGCACACCTTGCCAACTGCAATGCCTGCCCAAGCTGCAAGACTTAATGTATGCGGGTTTCGGTCTGCGCCCAAGTTTTATTTCGGAGAGGAGCTTTACACAAAGGAAGGCGGGGTTTGTTAAGACGGGGTACAGAAGTGAAATGTGATTAATCTTTCAACACAGGACACAAGGATTTACAGGTACAAATTCTAAAACATACATCACAAATTGTCTTGATAATCTAACATCCATAATTTTCCAGATATTCAAGCAAATTATTACATGGTACTTTTCAGGTTCGAATCCCAGGGCAGCAACTTGGTTTCTCCAGGCTGATTAACATATCTATAGCACCTAATCTCGAATGGGGGAAGGTGAAAAAGGATTGAAAGGAATCCCGCTGTGTCGGCTGCCAGGGCCAGGTCTGCAGGAGGAAGCAAGGCACGTAGGTGAATGGGCTGCACCTGGAAGCTATCCGGAAAGGCTGACGCTATTGTTCTTTAGATAAAGCCCCAGAAACTTGTCTCCAGAGCTTCTTAGCAAACTTGTCTTTGGAACTTTCTACAGTCTCGGCTTTAGAAGCAGTTTAATATTTGTCCATGGGTATCAAGGCTTATATAGTAAGTTAATATCAAACATAACTAAATAATTTGATAAAGAACAGTTTGGATGAGTTT